>NC_041233.1:75155377-75163619 GCF_002837175.3 Physeter macrocephalus
GCCCCGCAACAAGAGAAGCCACCGCGATGGGAAGTCCGTGTGCCACAACAAAGAGTAGCCCCCGCTCACTGCAACTATAGAAAGCCCGCGCGCAGCAATGAAGACCCAACGCAGCCAAAAATAAATAAATAAATAAAATAAATTTATAAAAATACCCGAGCAAATTAAGGAATATAGTATGAGCTTATTTGGGGTACAATAATTATATATAAACGTAAACAGATACACATAAACACATGTATATTTACATACACATATATACCTATGTAGAGACGGTCCAGAACACAAGGAATTGAACACAGCTGGGACCTGATTAGCTGGATGTCCAGAGTGACACAATATAAGAGAAGGCACCAACAAGGAGTTTGGAGAAAGCAGAGTGGCAGCTAGAATGCAGCCAATCCCCTCTGCACAGTTTAGGGCAGACACGCCCACGTGGGCTAGCCCCCTCCATGCTCTACCCACAGGGGTGCAGCGGGGCCACCCTCCAGGTGCTGTCACAGCCTGCAAGAAGCATCCGTCCTGCATCCAAGGCTCACCTTCCACACTCAACGAGCATTCTTCTGATTTCCAGGTGGTTTTCCAGGCAGGCACCTGGGTACCAGGATGGGGGTGCCCCAAGCAGGAGCCAACATTTTACACTTAGTACCTCAGAGCTTCCTCATCCAGCCTCTCACATGATCCTCACAACAAGGGAGGCACGTGGATTTCACTCCATGACAGTTTCAGCAGGACCTGTCAGGTGCTGGGCACCTGGGCAGCTGAGTCAGACAGATCAGCTCCCCATCTCGAGAAGCTTGCATCCTCCTGGGTCCCCAGGAGGAGAATCCAGAGCCAAGTGGCTCAGCGACTTGCCAAGGGCTCGGAGCCAATACCATAGCACGTGTCTTCCGTCTCTCGTCCTAACCCAAGTACCGTCCTCCACGTCCTAGAGGCTCCTGGACGTTGACAGGCCAGACTCCTCAGTTGCAAATGAGTCTCTGGTACATTTGGGTGCTGTCAGTTTCCCAGAACATCCTCACCTCCAAGGCAACAGATCAAACGGAGGTTCTGCATCTGGGTCCATGACTGCCCGATGGGGGGCATCCAGACAGGCCAGCCTGGGTCTCCTGCCCTGCTCACTCCCTCTCCCCTTCCTTATGGCCACACCTTAACCCCCTCCCTCATTCCACCAGTGGATGTCTAGGCACCCTGGCCCTGGCATCCCGACTACAGTGGCTTGAGGTTCTTGGAACCTACAGGGAGTGATGAGGGGAGGTCATGGGCCACCCAGACCTCTGGGGTCAAGAAAGTGGCCTCTGCTGGGGGTCAGGTCAGCCCCTGAAGTCTGTTACCCTCATCAATCACATCCTGGGCAAAGGGTAATATCATCACAGAGTCAAGGGAGACTGAAGTGCTGACATCCCAGGACAGACTCTTTCAGGAGGCCACAGGATTTCCGCTTAGCAGAGAGCAGGGGCGGCTCTGGCCTTAGATTCCTGGCTTCCAAGTTCTTTAGATCCAAAGTGTCCTCACCTGAGTGTCTGTCTCTCTCTGTGTGTCTATCTCTCTGTGTCTGCATCTCTACTTGCCTCCCTCCCCTCCTGTGCGTGTGTGCGCGCGTGTATGTGTGTCCCCCCCCTTACCTCTCTATCTCCCCCGCCATCCCCGTCTCTAGTCAAAACAAGAAAAGGAACAGTGGAGGCTGACCGGCTAATTTGATTCCTGCACTTTCCATCAATAATTTAAAGCTCATGCATTTTGACTTTATAAAATTCTTCATTTATAATCTTACCTTTAAAGTGGTCCTTTAGGGTTTCCCTGGTGGTGCAATGGTTGGGAATCTGCCTGCCAGTGCAGGGAACACGGGTTCGAGCCCTGGTCTGGGAGGATCCCACATGCCGCGGAGCAACTAAGCCCGTGAGCCACAACTACTGAGCCTGCGCGTCTGGAGCCCGTGCTCCGCAACAGGAGAGGCCACGATAGTGAGAGGCCTGCGTACCGCGATGAGGAGTAGCCCCCACTCGCCACAACTGGAGAAAGCCCTCGAAGCCCTCGCACAGTAACGAAGACCCAACACAGCCAAAAATAAATAAATAAATTTAAAAAAATAAATAAATAAAGTGGTCCTTTAAGGCTTTGCAAATTATTGTTAATAATGGCCACTGGAGAAAGGACTTGAGGGCTCTTACTGCATCAGGCATTAACATCCCTATACTCACCCCTTGTAATGTTTCACTCAGTATAAATACATTACTGAGTCATGCTGAGAAGTCATTGTCCTTAACAAATACATATACACCTCACATGTAGATTTCAACCAGCTTGTTAAAACCTGAGCATCCCAGAAAGCATGGCGACTTCCTTGTGAGACCCAAGCAGCTGGGATCATTAACGGAGCAGGAACCTGCAGATTCTTGTTTGTAGAAAAAGGTTTTTGTCTCCTTGGCCTTCCCTGAGTTCCAAAGAGCAGACTCAAGCAGTTACTAATTAGGAAGTGAGGGAATGCAGAAACAAAGGAAAAGCAGTCAAGAAACAATAGTTCAGTGATAAAACAGAGTCCTAGTTCCTCCTGAAGGTATCAATATATACAGAACAATTGGACACATGTTTTGCAGGAACCAAGACCCTCGCGGGTGGAGGATGGTGACTACACGCTGACCACAAGCACGCAGACCCCAGACTGGCTGGAAGCAGGAGGGTGATGATTGGGATTCCCTAAACGTCACCCCGTCACCTCACCACCAACCAATCAAAAGAAAGTTATCCACCCTGCAGCCCTCACCCCAAATGTTGCCTTTAAAAATCCTTCCCAGACTTGCCTGGTGGCGCAGCGGTTAAGAATCTGCCTGTCAATGCAGGGGACACTGGTTTGATCCCTGGTCTGGAAAGATCCCACACGCCGTGGAGTAACTAAGCCCGTGTGCCACAACTACTGAGCCTGCGCTCTACAGCCCGGAAACCACAACTACTGAGCCTGCGTGCCACAACTACTGAAGCCCGCACACCTCGGGCCTGTGCTCCACAACAAGAGAAGCCACCGCATGAGAAGCCCGTGCACTGAAACGAAGAGTAGCTCCCTCTCGCCACAACTACAGAAAGCCCGTGCACAGCAACGAAGACCCAACGCAGCCAAAAATAAATAAATTAAAAAAAAAAAAAAGTACCTTCCTTTAAAAAAAAGAAAAAAATCCTTCTCTGCAAACCTTTGAGGAGTTCAGGTCTTTTGAGCATGAGTTGACCATTCTCCTTGCCTGGCGCGCTGCAAATAAATGCTGTACTTTCTTTTACCACTATCCAGTGTCAGTAGATTGGCTTTGCTGCAAAGCAGGTGAGCGGACCCAAGTTCAGTTCAGAAACAACAACCTCCTGGGGAAGAGAACAGTGACCTTGAGCGAGGCATCTGGAGACCCTGAGGCTTTGACAACTGAGAACATGCTTCCAGAGTGGGTTTAGTTTTTGCTATATTTCACTTATCTGAACCAATACGTCCCACAGCCTCTCTCTGCTAATCAGAAAGATGAATTCTCCAGAAAACCTCTTTCCCAGCTCTGCTAGGTGAATGACAACCTGTGGTCCACTGTGGGCCTCAATGAGCCTCCATCACGATGCTGCACACAGAAACAAGATGTACAAACCTGAACTCGGGACGGGGTGGACAGAATACTTTTGTAAAAAAACGTCTGACATTTAGAAAGTTTGAAAAGCTCATTTTCTACCACTGTCTGCAAACAGCGCTTCTGTATAATAAAGAAGGAGGAGGATGCCAACCTTTTGTTCCTTTCTTTCCCGTCTCTTTACATGATAAAAAGGAAAAGAACAGCTTGTAAACAGGATGCCAGTTGCTGAGAAATAAGTATTGTTCAATGCCTTGAAAACATGCTTTTCCCTGAAAGCACCGCCTGCCTCAGTGTGTTATCACGCCCTCTCTCACACAAGATGCAGCGACATCAACCCAGTCTTTGACCTACTTATTAAAAATTCTGAACTGATAAAATCTAAGTGAAAGCACTTTCTCTGTGTATAAGATAGGAATTTATGATTCTGATCATTTTGTAGATGAACAGAGCACAATATTCACCAAATATAAAAAACGAGATCAACAGATCTGGTTCTAAAAGTCCTGCTCTGCCACCTGTGAGGTGAGCCACTTGGGACAGTTTCTGTAACATCCTTGGGCCACAGTTTCCCCGTCTATGCAGTGCGCACAGTAGCGAGTAACAGGTGGTGGTACCACCGGCCACATGGGGTTACTTTGAGAAGTGAGTTTATACCTGGAAAATGCCGTGCACAAGGCCAGGCAGTTCGAAGGCATTTACTCTCGCCAGTCCTTCAAGTGTTAAAATTCTACAACCAAGATTATTGTATCCATCACCTAAACATAATCAGAGAAACGCTAAGCATAGTCATCTTTTCTTTAAAGCCCCCTGTAGTCAGGGGACAGCTGTACCAGTGATTCCTGAGTTTTCTACAGAGCGAAGAGGAAAGAGTGTGATTGTCTTGTTCTTCCCACACACCTAACACCAACCCCCGCCCCCAGACACACACTGCTAAAAGGGCTGTGGGCGAGGAATTGTAAAACTAAGCAAGAAACTTCACTCGACTATTTACTGAATTAATTCACAGCCACTCGGAGAGAAACTATAATCAACAAAGCAGAAGTGCTGACAGTTTGTTCCTGGCTCTGGGCTGCACTTGGAGTTTCTCTCTCTTGCGTTCCCTAGAAGGAAGGTTTCTCAGAGACAGACTTGAAGAAGGAGGAAGGAGACAGTCATCACGGAGCTGGGGCAAGAAGGTTCCAGGCAGAGAAAACCACAAGAGGAAGCACCCTGAGGTGAGAAGGAGCTTGCCAAGTGCAAGGAATGGGTGTAAGGCCCCCAGATCTTGAGAACACAGTGGGCAGGAGGAGAAAGCTGCCTTGAGGAGCTGGGACACCAGTGGAGGGTTCTACTCGGGACAAGAGCTCGCCCCGGGCTTCCCTGGTGGCGCAGTGGTTGAGAGTCCACCTGCCGATGCAGGGGACACGGGTTCGCGCCCGGGTCCGGGAAGATCCCACAAGCCGCGGAGCAGCTGGGCCCGTGAGCCGTGGCCGCTGAGCCTGCGCTCCGCAACGGGAGAGGCCACGGCAGTGAGGGACCCGCGTACCGCAAAAAAAAAAAAAAAAAAAAAAAAAAAAGAGCTCGCCCTGATCTACTTTTTTTTTTTTTTGCGGTACGCGGGCCTCTCACTGCCGTGGCCTCTTCCTTTGCGGAGCACAGTCTCCGGACGCGCAGGCTCAGCGGCCATGGCTCACGGGCCCTGCCGCTCCGCGGCATGTGGGATCTTCCCGGACCGGGGCACAAACCCGAGTCCCCTGCATCGGCAGGAGGGCTCCCAACCACTGCGCCACCAGGGAAGCCCTGATCTACGTTTTTAAAAGGTCTTTCTGGCTGCTCACAGAACTGCAGCAAGAGCAAGAGTTGGGGGGCGATGGGGGAGGAGATGATCAGATCAGCAAGGAGACAGGAGAATCCAGAAGGGAGAAGATGAGGCCCAGACGAGCAGAGGGGCATGGACCAAGGTGGTGAGAAGCGGCCAGATTGGAGGTGTTAACATGTGAGAATTAGGGAGCCAGCTGTCAGCAGTGGAACTGAGATTCCAAGAGCGCTTTCAAAAAGTTTTGGCTAAATATAAGCATTTATTTTTACTTGCACTATAATTGATACAAGGAAAAAAAATAGTTTTTCTCGACTCCAAGAGACTCTGAATCATCTTTGACACCGGTTGATTTAATAATAACAAAAATATCGGAGTCATCATCACTGGTTTAAATATGACAAAGCTGATAAGTAACCTCGTATTTCAGTTACGTGTAACAAAGCTCCAACGAACAGGTAAATTTCCCACATCAAACAGACAAACTGTCTCAAGGTTAAGGGATTTGGGACAATAAGCTAATGGGGTTAAAACAGACTCTCAGAGCTGACCTTCTTGACAACAAACAACTCAATTTTATGATAAAAGGAACAGAACACGGTACAAATCTGACCATAGCCACCTGGCTCTTTCTATTCATCTTGCCTGCAAGCCCAGTTACTCATAAGCATGCTCCAGCCTCCATCCTCGCTTATTTTTAGGGCAAGATGTTAAAGGCCAGCTTTGTGCTTTGTTTCTCAAATCTCTCGCATCAAAGGCTCAAAGTTCTCCATTATCTCAAGGTTCCTGCTATTTAAAAGTCATGCTTCTGGTTTCAGCTGAAAACCTTAAAGTAAGATGAATTAAATAATTAGGGGCTTATCTCTTCTTTATTTGTCACAGGACACGTGAATGGATTAAGCATAAGAGATAAGAAAAGGAAAGAATCAGGAATTTCACCTAAGTCTTTGCTCACAAAACCGGGGGAAACATGAATGGAGAATATGATACATTTTGCCCAAAATTAAGATGGAAAAGCTCTGACTCTTGACATTCCACCGCACACTTCCTTCAAAAACCAACACCAGAGGGTCTCATTTACTTGGTTCAGGTAATGACGATGATCATGACCACTGAGAGAGCTGGCCAGCTCGAGATCAGACTCCTGGAGGAAAACCCATCGACCAAATCCGCATTCCACAGCCTCGAAACTCAAGTAAATAGAAATCTTACAACAAAGACATGAGGGATGGAAAAAAAGCATCTCCACCAAAGAATGCAAAAGTACTAAGATATGGAAAAAAAAATATCAGACACTTCCTAAGCACCATTTCAAGACGGAGGCCCCACAAATCCTCAATTTCTCCCTTAGACACTATTTTCATCCCAGGCCTTGGAAGCAATGCCTCAGAATGAGCCAGAAGGAGAGCGGGAAGGGGAGGGTATGTGTCACCCAGAACAAGGGACTCCACGGCACAAACACTTGATTCTGAGCCCTTAATAGATGCTTGTCTGAGGGATGCCCAGAGGTGAGCTCACCCATCTTATCACAGTATATCCAGTGTTCTCCGCCTTACATTTTTTTCCAGGTCCCAGGTGAGAGAAGATGCAGACTCACTTCCTGACACATGGACACACGGTCAACGCGCAGCCTGGGGACCTCGCAAAGACACGGAATGCTGCTCGGTCATTTCCTCACCCCCCACTGCACACTGAGGTCTCCAGTTCAGTGCCTAGGATGCCCATGTGCATGGCTTGGGGGTGTGGCATCGGCCTCCCCAGCAGCTGTGGGCTCCCTGCAGGCCGAGTGTGGCCGCTGCATCACCTTGGCCCCCAATTCTTCATGTGTAGCCATCATTCTATTACTTTGTTCCCTTCTATCTTACAACTTGACTGCTCCAATGTCACGGATTTTCATCCCCAATTTAATTTTTTACCAATAAAAGGTTACCTCTGGGTATGGGGAAGGTATTTCCCAGGGCCCCTGAGATTTGGGCAATCCATATCATCTCCTGGCAAGCCTGTGCCCAATCACGCCCCCACCTCTGGTCCCTTCCACCCACCACCAGAGGCATCTAAACCCTGACTTTTAGAAGGGGTGGTCACATTTGGAGAAGTGGGAGAAAATCAGTATCCAGGAAATTACAAATATCATGTCATGTCATGCCATGTCATAGTATATATTTTGAGCACAGACTGGGAAATATAATATGTAAACCGAAGAGAGTGAACTTAGAGAACCGAACAGCAGTATTAAAGCACCCCCTTCCCAGCAGGCTGGTTCTGAGGTTTAGCGTGTTCTTTTCCACCTTCACAAGCACTAAGGGGTTTTCTTGTTGTTATAAACAGTTCAGACAAGTGATATTAATGTAGCCTACTACACAACGTATTGGCATTGCAGGGTTTTCTTCAGTAGATTACATAGGAATTATGCTATATTCAAACAAACAAAAAACCAGAAACATTTCATATATCATTTCTTTTTTTTGGTTGTTTTGTTTGTTTGTTTGTTTTGTTTATACTGGGTTTTTTTAATTAAGATGTTACTTTTTAGGAGCAGTTTAAGGTTCACAGCAAAACTGAGGAAAAGATGAGATTTTTCATATACTTACTATTCCCTGCCTCCACAGATGTATAGACTCTCCTATTACTAATATGCTCAACTAGAGTGGGACATTTGCTACAATTGATCAACATAAAATTGACACATCATAATCACTCCAAATCCAGAGTCTACATTACCGTTCACTTTTTTTTTTTTTTTTTTTTTTGCGGTACGCGGGCCTCTCACTGTTGTGGCCTCTCCCGTTGCGGAGCACAGGCTCCAGACGCGCAGGCCCAGCGGCCATGGCTCACGGGCCCAGCTGCT
>NC_041233.1:75163677-75176182 GCF_002837175.3 Physeter macrocephalus
GGATCTTCCCGGACCGGGGCACGAACCCGTGTCCCCTGCATCGGCAGGCGGACTCTCAACCACTGCGCCACCAGGGAAGCCCGCGTTCACTCTTGGTGTTTCACATTCTCTGGGTTTGGACAAATGTATAATGACGTGTATCCATCATTATGTCATATGTCATTTCTTTACATGTATTCTCTTAGGTGGAGAATTCTTCTGCAACAAGGAGGGGGATGGGGTGTTAACCCCATTTCACGGATGTCATCACTGAGGCTCTGAAAGCTGGCGGTCCTGAGGGCACAGACTGAGCCAGCAATGCCTCGTGCCCAGGAACCTAGGACAGGTCTGCATTGTGTGCGGTGGTCCGCTAATTGTTCTTTAAGGTGGTATTTATTAACTTTGCACTGTTCTTGACAGTGGAGATGGGCTGCTTAGCGCTGATCTGGGCACACTCACCCCTCTTTATCTCAGGAGCGGCTGGGTCACTACATCAGCACCCCTCCCCCCCCACCTCCAGTGTCAATGTCACCTGACTCTCTGGTCCACGTAAAATATGCAGGTCACAGATATGGACCCATTTCACCAGCCAGAAAGACAGAGAGGAAACGGAGGACTTGCAGTCAGGAGAAAGAACCCTCAGACAGTCCACTGAATCCACGGGCAGGGCCAGGCGACAGGGACAGACTCACACAGAGAGGGCAGACAGGAGAGAGAGACAGAGAGACAGAGACAGAGAAAGGCAGGGGGGAAGAGTTCTGCCAGCACAGCCTCCTCCTACTGTCCTGTCTCTGGGAGCAGGTGGCTAGTGACCTCGGGGCCGTGACTAAATCCCGAGGGGGCCGTGAAGGCTGGGGGCAGCCCCGGTTCTGTGCAGTCGGGTGGGTGGTAAGAGCCAGGCCCTGGAGCGGGCCAGCGTTCATGGTGTGTGGTCCACAGCGCTCTTCCCTCATCTATTACTAGAACAGTTGGGCATGAGGGACACGAGAACGAACAGCTCTCCACTTCTGAAGTCCTGCTTTCTCATCCTCACAGGCAGCGCCTTGAGCACCAGCCCCACCAGAGTCCACCTCGCCATTCTTACCTGGCTCTCCTTCCCACTGACCCCACCTCTGTGTAGCGCCCAGAACCATCAGCAGCAAGACTCCGGGGCAAACCGATGGAAGCTTCCAGCCACGCATGACCACACTCCTCCTGCTCCTGACTTCTCCCTTTGCCTTGGGTCACTCTTCCAGGCCTGACCCTGGGACCTAAACATACTCACTACAGGTGCCAAAACACCCGGGAGTTTTCCCAGGAGCAGGCTCGCCTCCCAGGACACCCCGGTTAGGGCCCGAGACACAGGCTGAGCTGCCGAAGGCCAGTTCATCGGCCAAACAAGGACCAGGGCCCAGAGGACCGGCCCTCCCCTCGGTCTCCTCACCTCCCAGCCTGGTCCCTGCAGGCAGCACCAGAGGCTGCACAAAACCCCAGCTGCTGAAAGCCCCTTGAGGCATCAAGAGGTTAGAGGGCCAGCCCCAGGAGGAACTCACCTACTGTAGGTTAAAGAAGGTGAGTCTAAAAGCCATAAACTCTGATGTTAGGTTTTTCAGGTTTTTGTCCAGTTTTTTGGACGAAATGGGAGGAGATCCCTTTCTCTAAGCCATCCTGACAATTACCACCTGTCAGTTATAGGAAACATTTTCCCTCTTTTCTTTCTTTCTTCTTTTTTTTTTCTTTGCTCTGGACCTTTATTTTTTCGGTTGAAGTATAGTTAATTTACAATGTTGTGTTAGTTTCAGGTGTACACCAAAGTGATTCAATTATACGTATACATATATATACATTCTTTTTCAGATTCTTTTCCCTTACAGGTTATTACAAGATGGACTTGCAGTCAGGAGAAAGAACCCTCAGACAGTCCACTGAATCCACGGGCAGGGCCAGGCGACAGGGACAGACTCACACAGAGAGGGCAGACAGGAGAGAGAGACAGAGAGACAGAGACAGAGAAAGGCAGGGGGGAAGAGTTCTGCCAGCACAGCCTCCTCCTACTGTCCTGTCTCTGGGAGCAGGTGGCTAGTGACCTCGGGGCCGTGACTAAATCCCGAGGGGGCCGTGAAGGCTGGGGACAGCCCCGGTTCTGTGCAGTCGGGTGGGTGGTAAGAGCCAGGCCCTGGAGCGGGCCAGCGTTCATGGTGTGTGGTCCACAGCGCTCTTCCCTCATCTATTACTAGAACAGTTGGGCATGAGGGACACGAGAACGAACAGCTCTCCACTTCTGAAGTCCTGCTTTCTCATCCTCACAGGCAGCGCCTTGAGCACCAGCCCCACCAGAGTCCACCTCGCCATTCTTACCTGGCTCTCCTTCCCACTGACCCCACCTCTGTGTAGCGCCCAGAACCATCAGCAGCAAGACTCCGGGGCAAACCGATGGAAGCTTCCAGCCACGCATGACCACACTCCTCCTGCTCCTGACTTCTCCCTTTGCCTTGGGTCACTCTTCCAGGCCTGACCCTGGGACCTAAACATACTCACTACAGGTGCCAAAACACCCGGGAGTTTTCCCAGGAGCAGGCTCGCCTCCCAGGACACCCCGGTTAGGGCCCGAGACACAGGCTGAGCTGCCGAAGGCCAGTTCATCGGCCAAACAAGGACCAGGGCCCAGAGGACCGGCCCTCCCCTCGGTCTCCTCACCTCCCAGCCTGGTCCCTGCAGGCAGCACCAGAGGCTGCACAAAACCCCAGCTGCTGAAAGCCCCTTGAGGCATCAAGAGGTTAGAGGGCCAGCCCCAGGAGGAACTCACCTACTGTAGGTTAAAGAAGGTGAGTCTAAAAGCCATAAACTCTGATGTTAGGTTTTTCAGGTTTTTGTCCAGTTTTTTGGACGAAATGGGAGGAGATCCCTTTCTCTAAGCCATCCTGACAATTACCACCTGTCAGTTATAGGAAACATTTTCCCTCTTTTCTTTCTTTCTTCTTTTTTTTTTCTTTGCTCTGGACCTTTATTTTTTCGGTTGAAGTATAGTTAATTTACAATGTTGTGTTAGTTTCAGGTGTACACCAAAGTGATTCAATTATACGTATACATATATATACATTCTTTTTCAGATTCTTTTCCCTTACAGGTTATTACAAGATATTGAATATAGTTCCCTGTGCTATACAGTAGGTCCTTGTTGTTTACTTTGTATATAGTAATGTGTAACTGTTAATCCCAAACTCCTAATTTATCTCTCCCCGCTCCCTCTTTTCTTTAAATCAGTTTGAAGTTTTGGTTTTTCACGTGCCAGCGAAGATGCCTAGCTGAGGCCATAGGCAAAGCCCTTCTGAGGAAGAGACACTGAGGGTGGAATACCACAAGGTCCAGCCTGACCCCGGCACCACCCACCCACAGCCAGCAGCTGCCTCTCGCACACCCTCTGGGCACTTCAGCCTTTTCTTCTCCCCCAGGAGCAGAGCTCCTTGGAGACTGATGCCGTGAGTAATGACCTCACTCCCCCAGCAGCACTGCCCTCCACGGAAAGTGTCTTCAGGGCCGGTCTTTCTCCCCTCAAGCATTAAAGGAAATGAACACAGTGACAGGATCCTCTCTGAACAGAGTCGGGCCAGGAAATTCCACGCAAGACCTACATGTTTGCAGATGTTTTCCCTAAAGTAAAGCCAGCCTCTCCCGCCTTCTTCCTGGAGGGAAAATACTTCCAGACTGCTTTAGGCATGTCCCTTTAAAGCAGATCAAAGAACAATTAGCAAGTTCCACCAGGGCCTCGACAAAGAAAAGTAACTCTCAGAAGCTGGAGCCCCCTTTGATCCAGACTGCTTCTGAAGTCCCAGAGACCCAGATCTGATCCGCATTAAAGACGAGTCTGCGCAGGGTAGGGGGGAAGGGGGCGGAGCTGCAGAAAGCATGGCTGCTCCCGGGCAGGCAGCCACTGAAGGGTTGGCAAATCTCAGTGTGATTTTCTCCCCCAGCATCAATAAAGAGCGGCTGGGTGTTTAATAAACGTTAAGCTCAACCTAGACGAACTTCAGCTACCTCCCACTCGGATACACAGGGTCAACACCCACTTCCCTTTGAAATTGACCTCTAGAACATCCCTGAGATGATAGAAGGAATCAGAAAATTAAAAGACACTTCAGGGCAAAGACACAAGCTAACACTCAAGGGAGGGCCTGGACCAAGGGGCCTGTCAGTCATTTTTATCCCCAAATAAACTATCCACTACATTTCCTCAGCGGGGAGAGAATTTGCAGTCTAAGCTATTTCACTGCCCTGGGAGGACACCTCTGGTTTAAGCTTGCCAAATGATATATCTAAATATATTCTTTAGCAAATTGAAAGTTAAAGGGAAACGATTAAAATGACTACCAGACTCAGTTTGAATAATAACTAGCCGGAAAGGCCCGAGTGATAGTTCACAAATGATGTGCTCATGGGATTTAAAACTAACTTTCTGCCAGGAAAAAGCCCCCTGTCATAGCTAAGATCCTGATGTTTCCAGCTCTAAAATTCTCAGACTCTGGAACTCCACAAGCACCTTGAAGGAAATGAAGCCGGGACGTTGACGGCAAACCGGGCCCAGCAGTTGGCCTTAGCTGTCAGTCCCATAAGGACAAAGAGCTGCTAGGATCTGCCTGTTAGCAGGGCTGGAGCAAACCCTGGACAGAAGGGCCACCTCCACCCCTGCCTCCACCCCACCATCCCCAGCCCAGAGCCAGGAGCTGCTGCTGCTTCCATTTCAGGAGAAAGCAGTGAAAGCAGCTAACGTAGAGAAAACAACGCTTCTAAATAAGGAGGGTTGGCAAGTACAAAACCTGCGGGAAGTCCACCTCTCCAACAGGTAATTTATCACACAGAAATGGGATGCACTGTGCAGAAGGCCCCAGGAGCCGCCTTCTTTTGCTAGGGCAAAGAATGAGAGAACAGAGGGCATTCGCTGCCCACACTCCTGCCCCAGCCTCATAAGCCTCTGCACTACCTGCGGCCGCTGCCTCATCTACCCAGCAATGAAGGCGGGGAAGAGACCAACTGAGAGACGGACAGAGACACCCTCGGGTGCACAGAAGTTTGGGAGAAAACAGACGTCTGAGAAGGAGGAGAGAGCCATCCAGGAAGGGAAGGAGGAGGCTGCAGTGTGTGTCCAGCTGTTACCTGAGTAACCTGTAGCCTGCAATGCATCCTGGGATATTCTGCGGGAGCCTTTAGGCAGGGACGTGCTTCCTTTAACCCGGGGCTCTGGCAGGATCCTGTGACGCTACATGGTGGTGACTGGCAGGCCAAGGGTTGAACCAGCTGTCTTCCTGGGTCAACTACCACAGAACCTTAGTGCCTGGGGTCCACCCGAGCCTGTCCCGGCCCCATCAAGTCCCCGACTGCCGGGCCCCTTGGCATAGCTCAGTGCGGAGCTGATGTGCCTAGGATTCTTTTTGCTAGTAAGACATTCATTCATCTGTTCATGCATTCATTCATTCAACAAATGATTTACTGAGCACCTACTATGTGCCAGGCACTGTACTAGGTACGGGGGACACAGGCATAAAAAGTAAAATTGTGAGAAACCGTAATGGAAAAGAATATGAAAAAGAATATATGTATGTATAACTGAATCACTTTGCTGTACAGCAAAAATTAAACACAATATTGTCAATCAACTATACTTCAATAAAATTTAACTAAATAAATAAGTAAATAAAAAGCAGCAAAAAAAAAAAAAAAAAAAGAAAGCCAAGGAGAATGCCCTCATGCTGCTCACATTCTGAAACAGTTAAAGGGACAAATCAAATAACTCCACATTGTGCTGAGTTTTACAAACAACTCAAACAAAAGAATGATATACTGAGCTGCAATGTCCAATACAACAGCCGCTTACCATACGTGGCTATTTTAATTTAAATTAAATTAAATTAAAGATTCAGTTTCTTGGGTGTACTACCCACATTTTGAGCACTCAGTAGCCACTAGTGGCCAGCGGCTACCATATGGCACAACACAAATTATAGGACCTTTCCATCGTCACAGGTTCCACCGGACAGCACTGGAGAGTAAAGGCAGGAAAACCTGCCGAGAATCAAAGCTGGAGAAGGAGGCGGCCATGCCAGCATGGGGCAGAAGGCCTTCTAGATGGCTTACAGCATGTGCAAAGGCTCTGGGGCAGGTGGTGTTGTATGTTCAAAGAACTGACAGGTGACCGGTGTGCTTGTAGGCCCCAACAGAGGGTTTGGATGTTAGACTAAAAGCAATGGGAAGCAGATACAGGGAACTGTTTAGAAAGAAGGGAGGTGAGGGAAAAGGAAAAACAGGATTTGACTACCAGGTTTCTGATCAGAGCAGCTGGGCGGTGAGGTGCCATGTGCTGAGATGGGAAACTGGGGTGGGGGCTCGGTTACTTCATATGTACTTTTTTTGGTTTTTGAGATAAGGAAGGTCATCAGTTCTATTTTGGACAAGTTAGGCCTGACCACCCCCTGAGAGGCCCAAGAGGGGATATAAAGTAAGCAGCTGGATAAGTATGGTGCTCAGACGAGAAGGAAGGATATAAATGGGGGCATTCTCGGTACACAGTAGTATTAGATCCATGAGCATGGATGAGATGTCTTAGAACAGAGAAGGTGGCCCAGGCCGAAGACGTGAGGACCCTTGGGTTGATAAATGGCCATGAGGTAATGAGAGGAGGGGACATGGGTCCAAGCCCTGTATGATCAGGTGCCAGCAAAGTACAACTCACTGCCTGTTTCTGTAACTAAAGTTTAACTGGGACATTGATGTACTCACTAACTGTCCGTGGCTGCTTTCACACTCTCACAGAAGAGTTGTTGCAACAGAGACCAGACAGCCTGCAAAGTCTAACATGTTTATTGTCTGGCCCTTTACAGAAAAAGTTTGCCAACCCCTTAATTTAAGCCATGCAGTGACTTCAGTCTCCTTACCTATAAAATGGGGGCGGAAGTACTTGCCTCATCATAGGAGCAATGATATGTTTCTATAATGGGAAACACCTGTGTCTACTCAACGAGACTAAGAAGAAGAGCTTTTCACTCTTGGCTTTGACACTGCAGCATCTAGCTCTGTTACCATGTTCGGCAAAAGCAATCAGCACCCACCTGCTCTCTAGAAACTGCTAAAGTGAAGTTGTAAACATAAACAGAACCAGCGTCATCAAAGCTACCACTTCCAACGCAGAATGGATATACATGAGCAGTTCTAACTCAGTTCTTTGTGGCCAACCAGTCTCCCGCAGACTCCCGTCAACCTGAAGCAAAAGCATGAGTCCGTGAACAATTGGCTTTCATGGAACAATTGTTTACAGTGCCTAAGTCCTCATCATTAATCGTAGGGAGAGAGAATGGAATTGTTCAACATCCTTTGCCTACCCCCGAACGCTGCCCCAGCTCAGGCAATCCATCTGGCAAGAGAAGCCAATCATATTTCAGGTTACAGTGGTTCCTAGGCAACCAAAACTATATAGCCACAGAAACAGGCTGTAGATGACAGAAGGAAACACGAAGATGAGGACAGAGCGTCGACGGGGAGAGTGCCCCGAATCCACTGACCCGGATGTCACACCTGCCACGGTCACTTAATCTCCCAGTCGTAGCTGCTCACCCTGCCATCAGCAGGTGCCCTGTCCCAGCGCCCAGCAGAAAGGGGTGGCATGACCCCTTGGACAATTGGCAGCTACCTGGAAGGCCTTGGAATGTTCTTGCCTTCTGCTCACCTTAGAGAAAGCCAGCAGGTCAGCCCGACAGAGAAGGCAGTGGAGGGGCATTCTTCTGGACCCAGGTACCTGGCCACAGAGCCCACGCTGGAGATATTCAGAAATGATAACCAAGGAAAAGCATCTGCTATGGACTCAATGCTTGTGTCTCCCCAAAATTTGTACACTGAAACTCTAACTCCCAACATGATGGCACTAGGAGGTAGGGCCTTTGGGAGGTGATTAGGTCATGAGGGTGGAGCCTTGTAAGGGCATTAGTGCCCTTATAAGAAGAGATACTTGAGAGCTTGCTTTTCTCTCTCTCTCTCCGTCTCTCTCTTTCACTGCCCTGTCATGCGAGGACAAGAAGACAGCCGTCTGTAAGCCAGGAAGGGGGCCCTCACCACACACTGGCTCTGCCGACACACTCATCTTGGACTTCCCAGCCTCCAGAACGATGAGAAATAAATATCTGTTGTTTAAGCCCCCCCATCTGTGGTATTTTTGTTATAGCAACCTGAACTAAGATAGCACCTTTGGGACTCAGGCAACTCCCACTCTACAGATAACTTTACAGCTTATTCGGTTTCAGGGGGAAAAAAACTACTCATCATTTTGTCAAACGATAATATCCAAAAGTGAAATCTGCTTCTAGGAACTGAGAAGCCCACATTCGAGATGCTGTCACTTAAGCTAAATGATTTAGCCAAGGGTCGCCTTAAGAAACAAGGCTTTGAAAGAGATCCAATGAGACCTAAAGACAGATCCTGCCAGGAGCCCCAGCAGCCCTTTCTGGACTTCTGAGTGACTGACATGCGGGCAATTTTCAGGCACAGAGCGTTCCTGCTTTTGCCACTGTCTGGTGCTTTTGCCGTCTCAGAGCCTACACAGGTGGAATCTCACCTCTGAGAAGCCCTAAGAGGCAGGTGGGGCAAGATCAGAGTCACTGGACCCTCTAAGCAGCTCCCAGATTGAGAGACAGGATGAGGAGCCAGCCACACAAGGATGGAAGAGACCAAAACTCTACTTTCCCGTCTGCGACCACAGCTGCACGGAGAGGTGCAACCCCTGTCCTGGAACCGCTCAACCTGGTGCAGGTGGTGCCCAAGGCCTCTCTGGTCCTGGCCACTGTCTTGGCTATATATATATATATATATTTGCCTTTTTAAAATTGTTATTATTATTTTTTTTAATTTTCATTTTTTTGGCCATGCTGCGCGGCACGCGGGATCTCAGTTCCCTGAACAGGGATTGAACGCGTGCCCCCTGCAGGGGAAGTTCGGAGTCCTAACTACTAGACCCCCAGGGAAGTCCCTCTCAGCTATAATTCTGATCCCACCTGCATCTCAAATCCCAGCCCAAACTCATCAACCTTCCCCCAAACGCACTCCCAATCCCGCTTCCTCGTTTTGGCAAATGCCACATCCTTTTCTTGGTCATCTGAGTATAAACCCTCCACTTGTATTCCCCACTGTCTTTAACCTTCCCTCCCCTGTCTCATCAATCACCAGGGCCTTCATCACTTCTCTCCATCCATCCTGGCCCTCCTATTTTGATCCTCACGGGTCTACACAGGCATGGGTTTCCCTATTTGTGATGTTTTTTAGAGCCCAGGTCATGAGTGGTGCCACAGACGAAGCAGGCTGAACTTGCCCACAGAACAATCACTTTCACCCTCAGATGCTAATGGCCCCTGGCGGCCCCTCGGTGGCCAGGGTGTGGGAATTTGCAGGAAGCTGAGGGAGCCCCCGGAATGAGGGTCTCCAGCGACACAAAGGACAAAGTACTTAATGCTGCAGCGGAAGAAGGGCACAGACAGCGGGTCTAATCAATAGACTCAGACCACATTTACTCAAGTACTTCCCGTCCCTTTCCTGTATGTGTTTCCCAACCGTCAGTGCTGAGAAGTTAAGTGTTTTCTGTGGTAGAATTCTCCTCTCCCTTCTACCCCTCTTCTATTCGGAAACAATGGCTACTGTCGCTACCAGAACTTCTTTCCCAGACAAGAAAGCAGCAGCTAGAGAAGTGGCCAACGGTTTCTGAGGGACCAGGATGGAGAGACTCACCTAGCTCAGGGCTTCCCCAACTTTTCTGCCTAAAACTCATCTGGGCATATTTACAAATCACTGGTTAAAATGGAGATTCTGATGTAGCCAATCTGGGGTGGGGCTTAAGAGTCTGCCTTTCTAACAAGCTAGGGGAAGCTGATGCTGCCGTTTGTGGACCATCCAGGGAATAGCAAGGGACTGCAACACTTGAACCTCAGTCCCCCTTGCCTCACCTCCCAATCCCACGTGCCATCCTCCAGTCTGCTGCTACACCCCAGAGGGGAGACACAAGACTCCCCATCTTCCTCCTTCCTTATCCCACTGCACTCCTGTACAGAATGAAGCTATCAGCTGGGGCCACAAAAGTTGCCCAAAGGCACCCCAACCTGAAACCAGAAAGACAGAAATCCTGAAACTAAAAAAAAAAAAAAAAAATGTCCTGCAGGGACTTCCAAACCATCCCTGTCTTCCTCTGCCTTTTGGTTTCACTCTTACCCACGGCCCTCCCTTAATTTGATCTTTCACAGGGAACCACCAGAAAAAAAAGAGATATAAATGTTCGGTCTAGATACCAGTCGTCATGGGCTGTACCTGGCGGCAGGCGTGCACCAAGTTCATCTCCGTCCCTGCAGCCCTGACAGCATCATCTTACAGTGGAAGCGTCTTTTCTGCCATGGACCATATGCTACGCTGTCTTGCGTATTATTCATGTGCATGTGATTTTATGTGCATGGAAACGCATACTACTGTGAAAGACACGAACCTGTGCAAAAAGGGGATACTCTCTTAATATACTTTTTTAAATCTCTAGACTGGAAATAAGCAAATCTGTAGTAGAAAAACAAGCCCCAGTTATTCAGACAGCGGAGATGCGATTTTAGAGAAGAGTTGCCAGGTATGCCAGGCACCAGCCCCAAGCATTTCCACTCTCTCCATTTTTTCAAAACAAAATGTTAGGGGATGGAGGGTGGGATTCTGTTTAGGAGTAAATACACCATCTTAAAGATCTCGATTTAGAGACATTTCAGAAGTCGCACTTCCAGGGAAAGAAGACTCAGGCTGGCACATATGGACCAGCTCACGCATGCAATATTTGAGAAGCAGCTTCCATCACGATGTGGCTGTTTGGCCTGGAGTTTTACTTAAACACCACTTATTCCCATAGGGTAGACTTAGGGGACCTTATCCAAAAAGGCAGCTTCTACCTGACAGAATCTCTCCCAACTCAGCCCTCAACCAGCAGAATCCTGGTCATTTATTAACGCAACTGGGAAAGAGGGAGGGGATGCCAGGGACGGGTAAGCTGAATTCCCAACGGCTGAGGAGTGTATTTTCCCAAACATACGGTCACATTATCTTTTCCAAGTCTCTCTAAAGCTTTTAGACAGGTTTGAGCCCTGACAGCCCACTAGCCAGTTAGTACCTACCACCCTTTAACTAAAAATAGGCTGAAACCGTTCTTTTAGGCTTAGGCTCAAGTCTTGTGTGGTAGTACGTTATTTCCACGCATCTAACAATACGACACATGAACGAAAAACAGGGCAGGCAAAGCTCAAGGCTCACGGCACTTAAAATCCTCCAACACGACGCGCCTCCATTGTAAGACGATGCTTTCTCGAGCTACGGGGAGGAAGACAAATGATCAGTGCACACCTGCTCCTTAGCATGGTTCGCTGCTAAAGAGCTGGAGCCTGGAAAACCATGAGGCTCACTCAGCCTAGCATTACATCACCGCGCTGAGCCAGCTCCTCATTGAAACCCAGGAGCGGGGACGAGTGAGGAAGCCCCACATGGCACCCAGTCCCTACTACAACACACAGACCAATCCCTGCAACCCTTTCATCGACACATCAGTGGCTCCCATGACCACTTGACCGTCCCCACCCCTGCAACCCCACCCAATACTCTTCTCTGAAACACATTCTTCTCTTTGGGAAAGGAGAGCAGGCAAGGCTGGGGTGTGGAGGCCCGCAAGCCTGACCTGCTGAAATACAGCTCAGCAGCCAGATCTATTCACTAAGCCCCATCCTCCAGGCATGTCCGGGTAGGCAATGGAGACGACCGTATAGAAATGGCAATCCTAATCAACACCCAGCCAGGATAAAGGCCGCTTCTGAGCACATCAGCTCTGTGGTTTAGAGAAACGATCGGATTCCTGGATGGATGCACAGTCAAATGCGGCCTCGACCAATGGACCAATGACAGGACCCTTCAGCTGCCTTTACTAATAATAGCAAGAGGCCTTGTCCTCGACAGTGTTCACCAGCGAGTGAGTGCATGGACGCTTAGGCTAACGGGACTGAACGTCTACCAGCGATGCTCCACTCCATCCGCCTAGCCACGTGAGTGGCTGCCCCTAAACTGGTCTGTCTCCATGGGCACAGCGCTGCCACACTCAAGGATTCTTCCCATGAGGCCCCTGTTGAGGCCCGGCTATTCCCTTGCAGGAAATACCACTGTGCCGGGGGTGCAGAGAGAAGACAGACAAGAAGCCCCCAGTCGTGCACCGGGCTGCTGAACAACCGTAAAATTCCACGGGGTCACTTCTGCCCCCGACAGTATCCTGGGGCTGTCAGATGCTCATTCCAGAGGGGGAACTAAATGCTAGAAGGGGGAGCCACCAGGTAAAACCATTCAAGGCTGCCTGGAGAGAACGCAGGGGCCAGCCCCAGCTCCAGGCTGCCCGGGCATCAGGAGAGCGGGCACTAACAAAGCCCCGGTAGCCTCTCCTCCTGGGGGGGACGGGGGCGCCTCCAGGGCGGCCTGGCGGAGCACTTACATAGCCTCGGAAGCCTCCAGGTTCAGG
>NC_041233.1:75176682-75186369 GCF_002837175.3 Physeter macrocephalus
AGGTCCCTCAGCTTGTCCCCAGATTTCCTGATTTCCAGTCAAGTGCTTGGACCACCTTGAACACAGTCTCCCTGGGTGTCCAGATGAGAAGCCCCTTCCACCCAGGGGTGCTGTGAATCTGATTGAGTGTGTGCCAGGCAGGCTTCCTCCCTGGGTGTGTTTGCAGACATGCACCCCCACTCTGGTTGATTTACTGAGTCTTAGGATTCCCCAGGATGGGGTCATCAAGAGGGCCCAGTGGCCGGGGGTAGCAGCACTTCACGTGCATTGGGGTCTTGATGGGCGTTGGTGAGGATACTTTATAGTCAGGTAGCAGCAGGAGCCCAGGGTGTCTCCCAAATGGCCTCTGCTCCCCTAGAAGCACCCATCCAGGTTCCAGCATGGCTGGCTGGGGTCCCCAGGGGTTCTGGGCCAAGCAGTGCTAACCTCTGCAGTGGGCAGCTACCACCTCTCACGTCACCTGCATGGTGTCAGGGAAAGAGCCCGGGACTCAGGAGATTCAGGTCCCTGCCCCTCCCTGCCATCCATGCTGACCCCCCGGCCGGCCTGGCACTTCACCTCGGGTTCTAGGTTCGTAATGTTGGAGGACTAAACCGGTAGATCTTGCAGGTTTTGAGATTGTTCCCTCTTATTTCCATCAGGGTACGATGGTGTTTATATTGCATCCTGGTGTTAGCTAAATCAGTAGAGCTAAAACCAGGGTCAGGGAGAGATGCTCTTCAAGGCACCCGGCCTGTTCAGATGGTTACAGTCGCAAAGTGAAGGTGATTGATGCTAGGTTTTCTGGCAAGCTCAAAGACAAGGAGAAAGCAAGTTGGATTTGCACTGTTTTGGATAGCAGAAAAAATACAAATGTATCTGCAGACATAGTTTTGTCTTAAACTAAGACTCAGGAAGAAGGGGTTAAGCACAGGAGTTCTTCGCTAAATGGCTCTAAGTGATTTGGAGACGGTGGTCTCTGTTTTCAAGAGATCCAGAAGCATGATTCCCCCCAGGGCAGCTCTCAGGTGACGGCGATGGGCAGTTCGCCCAGTCGGGACTTGATAAAGCGAGCTGGGACTTTTGCCCAGTGCGCTGAGCTCCGTGATGGGGCAGTTTCCTGGGCGGTGGGCTGATGGTGCCAGGATAGAGCTTGGAGAACCTCCCAGAACTGACAGCTCGTGGGTCTGCTAGTGCCTCTCAGCATGCCTAATACATAAAATAGCCAAGCTGTATAGGAGCCAGGCCGACCTGAATTTGCATTCCACGTTTGCTACGTCTGACCAACTGTGTGACCTTACGCACAATGCTTAACCTCTCTGAGCCTCAGTTTCCTCACTGAAAAGTGGGGGGATAATAATGGCTACCTTTAAGGGACCGTGATGAGCACAGACTGCGACCACACGGCCTAGGCTGGGTTTGCATGGTGACCGGCACGTGGTAAGCGCTCCAATAAGGTGAAAAATCACCCTTAGCAGCCCCAGCAGTGGCAGTAGTGGCGATAATAGTAATTTCAGGATTAGTGGCTGGTCCTGCAGCCCATGCAGAGCCCCATCTTCCAACCGGCATTTCAGCGCCTCAGGGAGCCAAAAACTCTAGACGGGCCAAGGCCAAGAAGATGTTCCAGGTGGGGCTCTCTCCCGGCGGGGCTGGTGGCAGGGCTGCAGCCGGGACCGAACCTCACCCCTGCTAAGGAGGGCTGATTCTTCCCAGGCACCAGCTCAGTGATGAGTGGCACCCAGAGCCCAGCCCGGACACAGGGCACGGGGCTCCGGGCTGGAACGTGTCTTAGGCCCCAGGGTTTCCGGGGAAGGGCCTCAGTACAGCCTCAGGGCACAGGCTTGTGATTGACTTGCCTTCCATGGGGACCTCGAGGAAAAGCTGGCTGCACAGTGTTCTGGGGATACCAGAAAAAGCTCGCCCCCTTGGAGAGGACCCTTCAAGATTGGCTGAGGAGCCAGATCAGCATCAGGCTAGACATTTAGTCCATCTGAGAGCAGAGCCACTGCTGTCCAGATGGAGGCGTCGCCCCGTTGGATCCCCGTCCCTGGAGAATGGACAGTGTTGTCAGATCACTGGTGCGAGGTGAACACGTAGTAGACTCCTCTTGATGGGGCTTCCGAGCACAGGCAAGGTGTGACTTGAGGAACCCCTGAAGACGTCTTGCGTCTGCCCTCACCTCTCTCCTCGGGCCCTGTATCCACAGCACCTCCTCACCTGGCATCCTCTGAATAATGCTAGGGATCCCATCCAGGTAGAATTGCTTATCCCCTCCAGTGGCATTTCTCAAAAAAACCTACCATCCTTCTGTGCCCACATCCATGGAGGGAAATAAATGGAAGAGAACCAATACTAGTTAAGCTTTTACTATGTGCTGGTCACTGTGCAGGGAACTTTATATTTTTTACTTCATTTAATTCTGAGAGAGACAGATGTTATTAACCACACATTTGAGATGAGGAAAATCGAGGCTCGGAGAGGTTGTGTAACTTGCCCAAGGTCACACAGCTAGATCTGGGATGTACAGATTGTTTGGCTCCAGGTCATTTCTTTTGCTGCTTTAGAAAAATTCAGGGAGACCAGGTGGCCCAGAGGACCCCTTCCCCTTAAAAAGCCCAGTAACCATTCTGGTTGACTTGATTTCAAACAACCAGGAGATTTCATCAACCTCTTTTTTTGTCTTCATTTGCAGAATAAAGAGATAGAAGAACTCACCAAGATTTGTGATGAACTGATTGCCAAAATGGGGAAAAGCTAACTTTGAACCAAATGTTTGGACTTTGACCATTGCGTGCAATATGACCGTCGGCACACTGCTGTCCCTCTGGTTATGTGGACGGGTTCTGTTTTCACTTTTTCGTATGCACTACTGTATTTCCTTTCTAAATAAAGTTGATTTGATTATATGCAGTACTAAGGAGACTATCAGAATTTCTTGCTATTGGTTTGCATTTTCCTAGTATAATTCATAGCAAGTTGACCTCAGAGTTCCTGTATCAGGGAGATTGTCTGATTCTCTAATAAAAGACAAATCGCTGACCTTGGCCTTGCCCTTTGTACATGAGTTTCCAGGGTGAGCGGCTTTTGGATTTAATATGATCATGTACAGCTTGCAAAGGGACTCTTGCCTTAAGGAGTGTAAACTTGATCTGCATTTGCTGATTTGTTTTAAAAAAAAAAAGAAAATGCATGTTTCAAATAAAATTCTCTATTGTAAATAAATTTTTTTCTTTGGATCTTGGCAATAAGTGTGGCTGTGATTTATCTTCTGGGAAAGGTTGGGTCTTTTCTCACCTTTGTTAAATCATATCAGATTTGGCCTTTCACTCTTCTCTGTCTGGGCTCATTTTTTTGTCCACGGATTTAAATAACATTTCCTTTGTTATCGTGGCTGTGTTTGTAAGATGAAGCAATTGAGAAATATTGACTTGCTACTTAAATAATTGAGTGTGTTGAATTAGCTTAGATTTTGTTTTTACAAATTCTCTTGGACTCTAGCGGGGCAAAATCTACTTCCCTTTATTGGCTCAAAGAGGTAGCAGGCTGTCACTGTTCCTGTTCATTCCTTTAGTCTGTGCAGATCAACCCTGAAATGTTGTCCATTCCTCTCCAAAGGAATGGGAATTGGTGGCAATTCACAGCGGATGACAGGTAATTAAGCCACTTTGGAGGTTAGGGGTATGTCTCCCTTAGACTCCCTAACTGCGCCTAACTTTCCCAGGGACCCCAGCTTGAAGGGTGGGTGTATAAGGGCAGTGAAGGGGTAGGGGAGGTGTCCCGGTTTCCCAGGATGGCCGTAACAAGTCACCACAAACTTCGCAGCTTAAACAGCAGAAATGTAGTTCTGGAGGCCAGAAGTCCAAAATCAAAGTGTAGGTGGGGTTTATTCCCTCTGGAGGCTCTGAGAGTCTGTTGCACGCCTCCCCCGGCACCTGGCCGTGGCCGGCAATCCTAGATGTTCCTTGGCTTGTGGCTGCATCATGCCAACCTCTGTCTCCGTCTTCACGTGGGCTTCTCTTCTTCTGTCTCACATCTGCCTCTCCGTTCTCTTATAAGGACACCACTCTCTGGTTTTAGGGCTCATGCTGTATCCAGGATGAGCTCACCTCAAGATTCTCAGTTACAACTGCAAATACCCTATTTCCAAATAAGGTCACATTCACAGGTAGTGGGATGTGGATGTATCTTTTGGGGAGGACACCTGTGGTGTGGGGTATTGGCTTGGAAAGCAGCCCCAAGCGCCTGATGGCCCTGGGCTTGAATGCCCCTCTCCTGCCCGGCCACAGTGGCTAAGGGATGCTCCCCTCCCACAGGCCCACCCCACCGCTAGCAGGGCAGGCCCTGTGCAGCCTCAGCTGTGGGGCAACGGGGAGGGGTGGGAGGGTCTCTTCTATAACGTACAAGGTAGATGAAGCTCAGCTGTACCACGCAGCCCAAGGAGAGAAAGACACAGCCTGCCTTTCTGGGAGAGAATACCTGCCTCTCATCCCGCTGTCACCCTCACTGGACGCTGGACGGGGACCCTAACCAGGGCAGGGCTGTGTCTCCTGCCACTGCCCAGCAGCCTCTGCTTGGTCCAGCCCCTGGGTACACCTCCCGGGGCTCAGCCGCGGCCCCCCGCCCCCCATGCTTGCTCATCCAGACCAAACCCCCCTTCCACCCCACGCCCAGATTCTGACCTCGGTTACCTTCTCATTCCTATCGCTCAAAAGCTTTAACTTTTTTTATTAAGTAAAACATTTCCATCGCTAAAAATCTACAAGTGCAGGTAAGAAAAAACCCTCATAATCCCCAAACCAAGAAATGCTATTAACGTTTTTTAAAATTTATTTTTGGCTGCGTTGGGTATTTGTTGCTGCGCGCGGCCTTTCTCTAGTTGCGGTGAGCGGGGGCTACTCTTCGTTGAGGTGCGCGGGCCTCCCGTGGCAGTGGCTTCTCCTGTTGTGGAGCACGGGCTCTAGGCGCGCGGGCTTCAATAGTTGTAGCACGCCGGCTCAGTAGTTGTGGCTCGCGGGCTCTAGAGCGCAGGCTCAGGAATTGTGGCTCACGGGCTTAGTTGCTCTGTGGCATGTGGGATCTTCCCAGACCAGGGCTCGAACCCGTGTCCCCTGCATTGGCGGGTGGATTCTTAACCACTGCACCACCAGGGAAGCCCTATTAATGTTTTTATGCTTATATTTCTATGCCTTTTTCCCTCAGTGTATGAAAGACTTATTTTTATGAAAGTGGATTATTTGGAGTTACGTGGTGTCACACCGACACAGCCATCTGCAGCGCCCCTGCCTAACGTTTTGTAAACCTTTTTTTCACCTAATACTATAATGTGGCTATCACGCTATGGTAACTCTTATATAAATAAATATAGCCGTTTGTCATCATTTTGAATGGCTCCATGTCTTCCGTGGAACCAAAATGTATTTAACCAACTGCCCACTGATGGACATTTATATCGTGTCCAATGTTTTGCTATCATTATGCACGCAGCTGCAGTGAGTTTCTTTATGCACATTTGTTTATGAATGTGAGTCTTTCCTTAGGTTAAATTCCTAAAGTGGATAACCTGGGTGAATGTCGTCACTGTTCTCCAGCCAAAGGCCACCATGAACACAACAGTGGTTGAACAAGTCGGGTTTATTGCTAGTTGCAGTGAGGAAGGATGCCCGCCAGGGGGAGCTGTGGGGCATCTCAGTAAGTGGGTCTTAGGAGGCCTGTAGATACACAGCATAGGATTTGGACTTGGGTCAGGTGAGTCTCGGGAAGGCTTACGGAAGCAGGGCTTTGCTCCGTATTGGAGGTGACAAGCCCAGAGTGAGGGATGCCCGGCTCCCTGAGCAGCTCCTTTCACGTAAGGAGCTGCTTGGCCCTGGCGGGGTGCTGAGGTTTCTCAGCAAATCCTCTGTGCTTTCCACGACATTCCACGTGAAAAATTGGGCGGGACAGGCGGTGTTCCGATGGGGGCGGGGTGGAGATGTGCGCATGCGCAGGGCATGTGGGCAGGAGGAAGGACGTTTACACGTGAGCACCCGCGGGGGCCCACTTGGGGTCAGTGCTCTCTAGCGCATTTTATCCTTGAAATGTTCTGGTGAATGGGAACTATTTTTATTTCCATTTTACAAGAGGGAAACAGAGGCTCAGAGAGGTTAACCCCAGGGACTTGGCTGAATCACTCAGCCAGGAGATTGGATCCTGGTTTCTTCAGTGACTGCAAGGTCCTCTGCTTTCCCCAGGTGAACAGATTCCTTCCCAAGGAGGTCGGAGCAGAAAGTGGTGGGGAGAGAAGGCACAGGGGAGGGAATGCGCTCTGGTGCCTGCCGTGGTCCTCAGGTACGTTCTTTAATTCATCTGACGGGTGTCTCTGCCTTGAGTCTGGGCTGGCCTCACTGTTGTTTTTACGGACTGTGAAAACCCTGCTCTTTGTTCAATGGATGGGAAGGGTGGTGGGGCTGCCCCAGGTGTGCTCTGTTAGGCTGTCGTGAGTGGCTTTGCTCTGCCTGGCCTTTGTGTGTTTCCCTCTGCAGTCCGTGGACCCGTGGCACCTCCCCAGGCTGGTGGCCAGGCTAATGGGTTCCCTGGAACAGCAATGGCAGAATCTGGAGAATTCACAAGTTTTTCTTTTGAGTTTATTAGGAGCTGGGAAAAGCAACCTGGAGATCAAAAGTGGTAGGACTAGACAAAACCCGGACTCCTCGGCCCCTCCAAGCCCCGGGAGATCTGTTCCCTGCTCCCCTTCTGGCCTCCTGTCCCGGGTTCCCACCCTATCTTGCAATCAGACTGCATGGGCATTCTTCACTCCAGCCCAGCATATGCTGTTCCCTCCACCTGGGACACTCAGCCCTGGCCCATCATCGTATCTCTCAGCTAATTCATACCCCCTTGGCGCTCATCCTTGATGTCACTTCCTACAAAGAACTCTCCCTGAAGCCCCAGGACTGGGTCGGTGTTTTAAAATGTAGGTTTTATTATAATTCAGGTAGGATGAGACCAACAGATGAGGAGACCATTGCCATGGAAGACATAGTTTGTTACAGTTCCCAAGGGGAGGGGAGCAGGGCCACATGGGGAAGCACTCGGTAGGGTCCAGCAGGAGCCAGAGGGAGAAGGGGGAAAATGTGGGCAAGCGCCTTTATTGTGGTTCCCGAGGGAAGGAACAGGTGAGATAGGGTAAGCAGGCTTAGGATTGGCTAGTTTGAATCATTTCAGCTGACTCTGGGCATAGGGGCTTTCTGTAGCTCTCTGGTGCCTGGGATGGTTAGGGCAGGGGAACAGTGGCCCTGAACGTCACAGGTGGTTGGGATATGGGCTCTGGATTGGCCAGTTTGCATATGAAGGGCTCACCTGGAGACAAGTCCTTTACTCTCTGTAGGAATTGTCTAGTCCTGAGAGACACAGTCCCTCTAGGGTCAGCAAGGTCCCAAGATATCAAAGCATCAGAATAAGAGACAGGCTTCATACAGTCAGTTGCCCTGCCTATGAGTTCCTGCAACTCACTGTACGCAGTGAGCCTCACAGGGGCAGAGTTTAAACTGCCGAAAGTGAGGTGCTTGGGCACAAAAGATGATTTTTAAGAGCAGCTCATAAATGACTTTAAAAAAATAGTTATGTAGTTTTTAATGTATATTAGAAATCAACCGGTATACCAAATATGTTATTTCATCCATAAAATAAATTCACTTTAAAAACATTGTAACAAAAAAATTGTAAGTAAAAAAGTAAGCCCATTCTTAAAGAAAAAATTTGCGCAAACAATGTTGCAGGCCGTGTGAGGTCACGGAGTTGCAGGGGTGGCCTCATCTGTCGGCTTGCCGCCACTGCACCCCAACACCCAGCACAAACGTGACCATCAGACTTCGTTGAAATGAGCAAATGAAGCAAGCCCTGGGCCAGCACGTTGTCATCACCCCCTCCCAGTCCTGGCTGCACCAAGCAGAGGTCTTGGAAGAATAGGATCAGTGGTGGATGGAGCTGAGCAGTTGTTTTGCCTGAACTTCGTTTTGCAGATGAGAACACTGAAGTCCTGAGCCAGAGAAAGACTCTCTCAAGGTCACAAAGCAAGGCAGCGGCGAGGGTCTGACCCGATCCAGCTCTCATTTCTTATCGCTAAGACCACCCCCTTGCCATATAGGACTCAACTCAAGGGCACGCCCCGTCCCTTGCTTCTCCTTGGTGAAGCCCCTGCCTGTCTTCCAGCTCGTGCACTGCCTCCCCCGCAGGCCTGGCCTGGAGCCAGGATGCACAGACAGCCCCCCATACCTTGGGAGCCAGCTTCCCCTGATACCCACGGTGTCTCCCACTCTGCACACACACCGTGTCAGGGCCCTGGTTCTTTGAGAACCAGAGACTTTGGAGCAGGGGCCCCCAACCTCCGGGATCTAATGCCTGATGATCTGAGGTGGAGCGGACATCATAATAATAGAAATAAAGTGCACAATAAATGTAATGCGCTTGAATCATCGCGAAACCATGCCTCCCACCCCCATCCGTGGAAAAATTGTCTTCCATGAAACCGGTCTCTGGTGCCTAAAAGGTTGGGGACTGCTGCTTTAGAGCCAACGCTCGGGCTCTAAGACCTAGATGCTCCAAACTGCAAGGCCCCAGGGGCTCTGAGTCTACACTTTCCACCAAGGGAGGATAAGGTCATGTCCGGGGTCACACAGCTAATCAGTGCTAGAACCAGAGTCAAAATCAGGTGTTCTTTCCCCTGTACTCCACTGCCTCTCCATATGGGTGACCAGATGGAGTGGCTGAAATGGGCAGTCTGGGAAGGTAGTGAGCTCCTCATCCCTGGAGTGTTCAAGAAGAAGATGGGCATCACACTGGAGTCCTCCTGTAACCGTGTCACAGGGGATTTTGGTACAAGATGGTTCTAGCTGAGAGCTATGCTCAGTGAGGTTTGGCGTCTCAGCCCCTGAAGGATCTTGGGACTTCTTACTTGTCTGGACCCATGGGGCTGGATCACTGCACATCCCAGAATACTGGACACCACCAGGAAAGGGCTTTAGGGAAGCATGATGGGGGCCATTTCTATTTATTTGTATTTGCTGTCTTTGACTTTGGCCAATAGCTCAGCTGCCAAGCTTTGTGGGGAGATGTGTGGATAGAGGGCTTTGGGGTAGGCTGAAGGCCCGGGATCCCTGAGCTCAGACTGTAGGAAGTGATGGATCCAGCCAAGGCCAGGGGTTCTGCTTATGGACAGAAAGGAATGTGCCACCCTGGGATGCTTCCCTAGAGTGGACACTAGAGGGCGCCCAAGGGCCTGCTTTCTGTGCGCCAGAAAGTGGTACCTGAGGGCGTCCTGGGATGTGGCCCATAATGGAGCGAGTAGAATTGCCAGATGGTCCAGGAAAACGTGTTTCAAACTTTACTTTTTTTTTTTTTAAACATCTTTATTGGAGTATAATTGCTTTACAATGGTGTGTTAGTTTCTGCTTTACAACAAAGTGAATCAGTTATACATATACATATGTTCCCATATCTCTTCCCTCTTGCGTCTCCCTCCCTCACACCCTCCCTATCCCACCCCTCTAGGTGGTCACAAACCACTGAGCTGATCTCGCTGTGCCACGCGGCTGCATCCCACTAGCTATCCACCCTATGTTTGGTAGTGTATATATGTCCATGCCACTCTCTCACTTCGTCCCAGCTTACCCTTCCCCGTCCCCATGTCCTCAAGTCCATTCTCTACGTCTACGTCTTTATTCCTGTCCTGCC
>NC_041233.1:75187562-75195450 GCF_002837175.3 Physeter macrocephalus
AGATTGCTTTTGCTATTTGGGGTCTTTTGTGTTTCCATACAAATTGTGAAATTTTTTTTTCTAGTTCTGTAAAAAATGCTAGTGGTAGTTTGATAGGGATTGCATTGAATCTGTAGATTGCTTTGGGTAGTAGAGTCATTTTCACAATGTTGATTCTTCCAATCCAAGAACATGGTATATTTCTCCACCTATTTGTATCATCTTTAATTTCTTTCATCAGTGTCTTATAGTTTTCTGCATACAAGTTTTTTGTCTCCTTAGGTAGGTTTATTCCTAGATATTTTATTCTTTTTGTTGCAATGGTAAATGGGAGTGTTTTCTTAATTTCACTCTCAGATTTTTCATCATTAGTGTATAAGAATGCCAGAGATTTCTGTGCATTAATTTTGTATCCTGCTACTTTGCCAAATTCATTGATTAGCTCTAGTAGTTTTCTGGTAGCATCCTTAGGATTCTCTATGTATAATATCATGTCATCTGCAAATAGTGACAGCTTTACTTCTTCTTTTCCTATTTGGATTCCTTTTATTTCTTTTTTTTCTCTGTTTGCTGTGGCTAGAACTTCCAAAACTATGTTGAATAAGAGTGGTGAGAGTGGGCAACCTTGTCTTGTTCCTGATCTTAGTGGAAATGGTTTCAGTTTTTCACCATTGAGAACAATGCTGGCTGTGGGTTTGTCATATATGGCCTTTATTATGTTGAGGAAAGTTCCCTCTATGCCTACTTTCTGCAGGGTTTTTATCATATATGGGTGTTGAATTTTGTCAAAAGCTTTCTCTGCATCTATTGAGATGATCATATGTTTTTTCTCCTTCAGTTTGTTGATATGGTGTATCACGTTGATTGATTTGCGTATATTGAAGAATCCTTGCATTCCTGGGATAAACCCCACTTGATCATGGTGTATGATCCTTTTAATGTGCTGCTGGATTCTGTTTGCTAGTATTTTGTTGAGGATTTTTGCATCTATGTTCACCAGTGATATTGGCCTGTAGTTTTCTTTCTTTGTGACGTCTTTCTCTGGTTTTTGTATCAGGGTAATGGTGGCCCTGTGGAATGAGTTTGGGAGTGTTCCTCCCTCTGCTATCTTTTGGAAGAGTTTGAGAAGGATAGGTGTTAGCTCTTCTCTAAATGTTTGATAGAATTCGCCTGTGAAGCCATCTGGTCCTGGGCTTTTGTTTGTCGGAAGATTTTTAATCACAGTTTCAGTTTCAGTGCTTGGGGTTGGTCTGTTCATATTTTCTGTTTCTTCCTGGTTCAGTCTCGGCAGGTTGTGCATTTCTAAGAATTTGTCCATTTCTTCCAGGTTCAAACTTTTTAATTGAAATCTTATATGGGGCCCTACATTCCAGGGGCAGGGGCTGGGAAAATTTGGAGTGGACGGAAGCGAGCCACAAAGAGGGAGTGAATCTGCCCATTTGTACACAGACTTCTGCTGAGATGGGACCATGACCCACACAGAAGCAGATACACGCACATGTGCGCGCACGCGCGCGCACACACACACACACACACAGTGCTCATCCATGTGCAAAGACAGAGTGGTGGGTAGGGACTGATACATCCAATTATCCAAGTTGAGACATTTGTTGAGCAGGTCCCAGGGGCTGTGTTTGGTGTTGGGCTCTGGGGGCACACAGGGATGGGTAAGCCGCCATTGGACATGTCACAGTAACCAACTACTCTGCAAAGCAGAATGTGGGTGTCAGGAGGGTAGAATCACAGGTCCGAGAATGAGGAGGGAGGTACATTTGGAGGTGCCTCCCTTTTATCAAGGGTTTTATAGATTCGACAACACAATTACCAGTAGGCAGAGTAGCTACTTTCCTGTTTTGCTTTATAATTTACTTGACTCAGGAGAGGCTGCACTTGAAGGCCCTCAGGTCTTGACAAGCTGCACCGACTCCAGGCCCTTATAACAGTAGCTGGCGTTTCTGTGAGCCCTGGGGTGTGGTCCAGGATTTCAGAGGACGAGGTCCCACCTCCCTACCTCACAGGCTTAGCAGACCAAGGCACTGAGGACACTGCAAGATCCCACCTTAGCCCCTGTTATGAAAGGTCTCGGCCTTGTCCCCGACTTGTAGACGGTTCTCAGTTCCTGGAGAGAGCAGATTAAAAATCACCTACCGGGCTTCCCTGGTGGCACAGTGGTTGAGAGTCCGCCTGCCGATGCAGGGGCCACGGGTTCGTGCCCCGGTCCGGGAGGATCCCACGTGCCGCCGAGCGGCTGGGCCCGTGAGCCATGGCCGCTGGGCCTGCGCGTCCGGAGCCTGTGCTCCGCAACGGGAGAGGCCACAGCAGTGAGAGCCGGAGCCTGTGCCCCGCAACGGGAGAGGCCACAGCAGTGAGAGACCCGCGTACCGCAAAAACAAAACAAAAACAAAAACAAACAAACAAAAAATCACCTACCAACAAAATAAGTCATCAGGCATAGCTTTCAATAATATAAAATACTCCAATTTTTATTTAAACAATTTTGTCTAAACATTTCTGGATACTAGATCTAGAAAAGGAGCTCCCCAGAATGCCAAAGCTGGGAGGGATCTGAGAACCTTCTAGTCCAATCTTATTTTACAGATGAGGCCTGAGGATTTAGGGGTTGGTTCCCACTGAGGCCCTTTTAGAGAATCGAGTTACCCCAGGCGCTGTAAGGAAGCATGGCGCTACATGGAAACAGGAATGACACCGTTTCCCTAAGGAGGGAGGTGGAGGAGGACATGCGTAGCACCCCAGTTGGTCTCTGTAAGACTCTATCCCTCCCGCAGCCCCCAGCCTGTGCTGAGACTGAGCCTGGAACAGGGAGTGCTCGGAACCTTCCCTGATGTTGCCATGGTGCGCACAAAGACCCGAGGAAACCAAAGGTGAGCTCCCCTGCCATAGCACCTTGCCCACAAGAAGAGAAAGGTGAGCCCCACGTGTCATGAGCGCTCTGAGGATTCAGGCTCAGAAGGCGAATGGCTCTCAGCTCTCCTGTAATTCAGAGACCGGTGTAATGAGAGTGCCTTTGTTCCACTAGCTCCCCCTGTAAGCACACCTGTGGTGGGCAAGGGGGCTTCAAAGTAGTAAGTATGGCTGGTACTTTCATCCACATTAGAGACACAGAGGGCACCCATAGTAACGGGCACTGCTTGGACTTGATTCCATATGGTCAGTTGGCAGAGAGGGGCTTCGGGAGTTCTGGGCTGGGAGACAGGAGGGGTCTGGGAGCTGAGGTACCGTCTTAGGTATCTCCTGCCAATCAGAGTGACCCAGGAACCAACCCTCGAAACCCTTTAAAGGACATTTTGCCTGGTGTGATGAGAAAAGGAAAAATAATATATCCAGGCCATTGAGATAGCCCTGGATTTCAAGATGAGCTAAAAAGGCTCTTGGATATCAAGCAGGAGCTTGGGTACCTCAGTGAAAACCCCAGCCTCCCCCTCTTAAGCCGATGCCGGGTTCTGCTTAGGTATGGGGAAACTTCTGTCCGGCTGTGGTTTATTCTGTGCTGACCAGGCTTGCTTTAGAATGTAACTCTAACCTCAAAGTGGCCCCACTGAGGATTCAGGAGTTTATAGTAAGGACCGTGGAAGCTGGTGAAAGATTTGATGTTGTGGAGTTGAAGGTCTTTCTGATGCCTGCGTGGAAAATGGATCAGAGAAGCATATATGTGTTACCTGGGGGTAGGAAAAACCTCCTTATGCAAGATGGAAACCCAGCCATAAAGGAAATACATCAATTTGATATCCAGTTTTTAAGTTAAGGATAGTCAAAGGATAGATATGTACATATACATATAGAGAGATATACGTATAGGCATACATATGTAATTGACATATTTTCCATACCTAATTAAATACTTTGTATAACATTCACAAAGTGAAAAGACAAATGATACACTGGAGAAAATTTTTGCAATATGTAAGGTAGACAAAAGATTAATGTCTGTAGTATACAGAGAGCTTCAAGAAATGCTAAGGAAACTATAGCAGTCCAGTGGCAAAATGAGGAAGGCCTATGATTAGGCAATTCTCAGGAATAGAAAGTTATAAGGCTAATACATATATAAATGAATCTTAACGGTGGCCGGGGAAGTTCAAATTAAAACAACAGTCTGAAACTATCACCCACCAGATTGGCAAAAATAAATATTGATAATACTGAGTACTGGAGATGGTGTGGGGAAAAAAGCACTTACAAATTGGATGGGAATGCAAATTACTATAACTTTTGGGAAAGTGAGTTGGCATCATCAATTAAAGATATCTGTCTTCTTTAGCATAATCCCACTTTGAAGGATCTATTTCTTAGAAGTAAAAGCAATAACACACAAAGATATATATAGATATAGAAAGATAGGTGATAGATAGATAGATGGATAGAGATATAGTTAACGGCTATAAATATAAATACCTGTGTTTAAAAACATATATATATACGGCTTCCCTGGTTGCTCAGTGGTTAAGGAGCCGCCTACCAATGCAGGGGACACGGGTTCAACCCCTGGTCTGGGAGGATCCCACATGCCGCAGAGCAGCTAAGCCTGCGAGCCACAACTCCTGAGCCCAAGCGCCACAACTACTGAAGCCCACGTGCCTAGAGCCCGTGCTCCAGAACAAGAGAAGACACCGCAATGAGAAGCCCGCGCACCGCAACGAAGAGTAGCTCCCACTCGCCGCAACTAGAGAAAGCCTGCGCGCAGCAACGGAGACCCAACGCAGCCAAAAATAAATAAATAAATAAAACTTTTAAAAAACCATATATATATATATATATATATACATATACACACATACATATATGTATGTATGTTTATTGCAGCATTGTTTTTGGGAGTAAAAACACAGGAAACAAACTGAATGATCATCAACAGGTGAATAGTCTAATAAATTATGATATAGCCACAGTATGAAATATTATGTGGCTATTGTTCAAGTTTTCTTTACTTGTCTTTGTATTAGCTCACTTGTTATCACTTTGGCAATGTAAGAAATCTAAGGTAATTGAAAGGAAAAGAAAAACCTGTCTGCCCAGGTGGAATAGAAATTCCATGAGGCAGAGATCCTGTCCGCTTGGCTCACTGCCGTATCCCAACTGCCATATCCCCAAAACAACTAACACTTTCCTTGCATATGGCAGCTGCACAGAATATACTTGTTAAATGGACAAGTGAGCCCCTTCTCAGCACCACGGCTGCAGTGCAGGTGAAGTGCTATCTGGGGAGTGATGCACAGAGTCAGGTGGGATGCTTGGTCACCAGGTGACCTAGTTCCTGCTGGTTTTGCCTGCTCGGCCACTACCCTTCTCCCCAAGCCTGTTCTGGGGAGCCGCCCAGTCCCCACTGCAGTCTTGTTGGGAGGGTTAATCAAGCTGTCTGCCCGCCTGAGACCTAAGCCAAGCCGGCTGTGTTCTTTTGCTGAGAATTTCAGTGGAGCAGGACCGCCCAAGACTGACTGGGGCGGGTGGGTGAGGGGGTGAGACGGGGAACTGCTAGAGGCTGCCTAGAGGCAGCGTCTGACAGAGGTGGACACTGGTGCTTGCACCGTATCCCTGGAGCTGCTTCCCGGCCGTCCCCAAAAAGAGTCTCCGTTTTCCCTTTGATTCTGAGTTCCGTCTTTCCCTTACCATCCTTTCAACAAATCCCAACCTCCCTTAACCCCCCCAATTTTTTTCGCCATATCATTAACAGAGTTACTTTCTGTTGCTTGCAACCAAACTGCCCTAAAAATGATCAGAGACGGCTGGGAAGTTCTGTCACTCAGCCCCTTTCGTGTCCCTCAAAGCTAAGGTCAGATGAGTCCACTGTGCTCCAGGACAGCCCTGGTCGACACTAGCCATCTAGGCCTAATTATTAATATCACCCCTTTTAACCTCCTGGTCTGAACGACAAATTACATGATCAGCCTACTTATAGGCCTCCTTTGGTTCCCATCACCTTGGTAAAGGGTGGAGAATCAGAGAATCATGGATTATCTCCTGTTTTGCTTTATCTGAGACACTTTCCCAGCACAAGAGCAGAGAATCGTCTTTCTACTAATGTGCTTTCAAAAGTTAGATTTTTCACTTAATTTGATGAATAACCGACACTTGAGGCTTACTCATTATTACTTTTGTGGCAAAATATAGATTCTTTGGTCCAATCTCCTCCATAATATTTTGAAAAGACCCTTTGGAAATTTTTTGAAATTTAAAATTTACCTCTTTCGTCTTTCAGGTGCTTCTTCCCTTTGTGTAATCTCCATGATCCTTCATGAAAATGCTGAAGCCAGTAAGTAGATCAGTTTCACAAGAGGGCAGGGAATGGTGAGGAACAGAAGCACCTGGTGACAGTTGTATTGCTGGGTTTCCACACGGGGATGGGTCCGGCACCCCTGAGGACCTCAAGCTTTATTGGCTGACTCAGCTGGGAAGAGTGTGTTGGAGGCCTGCTGTCAGAGCCCATCATTTTTGTGTCACACTTCAGCAGGGCTGTATCTAAGTTCAGATTCTACAGTTTTCAATCACCCACCACATTCCAGGCACTATACTAAAGCATAGTTCCCAAACTTTATTTTATCATTTCAACAGCATCCTCATCCTCATCTTCATCCTCATCCACATCTTCATCCTCATCCACATCCACATATTCATCATCTTCATCCTCATCCTCATCCACATCCTCATCCACATCCTCATCCTCATCCTCATCCACATCCTCATCCTCATCCACATCCTCATCCTCAACCTCATCCACATCCTCATCCTCATCCTCATCCACATCCACATCCTCATCCTCATCCACATCCTCATCCACATCCTCATCCACATCCTCAACCTCATCCTCATCCTCATCCTCATCCACATCCTCATCCTCATCCTCATCCACATCCTCATCCTCATCCTCATCCTCATCCACATCCTCATCCACATCCTCATCCACATCTTCTTCCACGTCTTCATCCTCATCTTCATCCTCATCCTCATCCTCATCCTTATCATCATCCTCATCTTCATCCTCATTATCATTGTCATTATTCCCATTTTATATACGAGGTCCAAGAGGCTCAAAGGAGTAAATTCTCTGCCCAAGGTCACACAACCAATCAGTGGCAAAAACAAGATTTGAACTCAGATCCTCCATTCCATGGCCTGTGGTCTCCCCACCACCCTGTTGGTGCCTGGTGTGGCTTAGGATCAGTTTCATCCATTCCTATGGGTCCCTCATGGTGCACTTGTCCTGGGTAGGTTTCCTAGAGCCGCCACATCTGAGGTTTACATACATGCTGGGTTTTGTACTGCTCCCTTAAGGAAATCACTGAAGCCCAGGACCTTAAGAAAATGTCTAAGGAAAAGTCCCTGCCCAGTGACCCACCTGTTCCAGTCCTGGGTTTATACCAAAAGAACTGAAAACAGGTGTTCAAACAGAAACTCATACACGAATATTCATAGCAGCACTATTCACAGTAGCCAAAAGGTTGTAACAACCCAAATAGCTATCAACTGGTGAATGGATAAACAAAAGGTGGTCTCTCCCCACAATGGAATGTCATTCAGCCCTAAAAAGGAATGGAATTCTGACACATGCTACAACGTGGATGAACCTTGAAAACATGCAAAGTGAAAGAAGCCAGACATAAAAGGCCACTATTGTAGGATTCCATTTATATAAAATTTCAGAGTTGGCAAATCCATAGAGACAGAACGCAGATGAGTGGTTTCCAGAAAGTGGGGAAGGGGGAAATTGGGAGTGATGGCTTAATGAGTCGACAGTTTCCTTTTGGAGTAATGAAAATGTTCTGAACTAGATAGTCGTAATGATTGTACAACCCTGTACATGTACTAAGTGCTACTAATTGTACGTACAAAATGGATTAAATGGTGAGTTTTATGTTTTGTGTATTTTACTGCAATTTAAAAAAAACAGTCCCTG
>NC_041233.1:75195950-75197369 GCF_002837175.3 Physeter macrocephalus
TGGGTGACTCACAAACGGGAGAACACTTATACCACAGAAGTCCACCCATTGCAGTGAAGGTCCTGAGCCCCACATCAGGCTTCCCAACCTGGGGGTCCGGCAACGGGAGGAGGAATTCCCAGAGAATCAGACTTTGAAGGCTAGCGGGATTTGATTGCAGGACTTCGACAGGATTGGGGGAAACAGAGACTCCACTCCTGGAGGGCACACACAAAGTAGTGCGCGCATCGGGACCCAGGGAAAGGAGCAGTGACCCCAGGGGAGACTGAACCAGACCTACCTGCTAGTGTTCGAGGGTCTCCTGCAGAGGCGGGGAGCGGGGGGGCTGTGGCTCACCCTGGGTACAAGGACACTGGCAGCAGAAGTTCTGGGAAGTACTCCTTGGCGTGAGCCCTCCCAGAGTCCACCATTAGCCCCACCAAAGAGCCCAGCTAGGCTCCAGTGCTGGGTCGCCTCAGGCCAAACAACCAACAGGGAGGGAACCCAGGCCCACCCATCAGCAGACAAGCAGATTAAAGTTTTACTGAGCCATGCCCACCAGAGCAACAGCCAGCTCTACCCACCACCAGTCCCTCCCATCAGGAAACTTGCACAAGCCTCTTAGATAGCCTCATCCACCAGAGGGAAGACAGCAGAAGCAAGAAGAACTACAACCCTGCAGCCTGCAGAACAAAAACCACATTCACAGAAAGATAGACAAGATGAAAATGCAGAGGGCTATGTACCAGATGAAGGAACAAGACAAAAGCCCAGGAAAACAACTAAATGAACTGGAGATAGGCAACCTTCCAGAAAAAGAATTCAGAAAAATGATAGCGAAGATGATCCAGGACCTGGGAAATTTGAAGAGATTATAGTCGAAAACTCCCCTAACATGGGAAAGGAAATAGCCACCCAAGTCCAGGAAGCACAGAGAGTCCCATACAGGATAAACCCAAGGAGAAACACACCGAGACCCATAGTAATCAAATTGGCAAAACTTAAAGACAAAGGAAAATTATTGAAAGCGGCAAGGGAAAAACAACAAATAACATACAAGGGAACTCCCATAACGTTAACAGCTGATTTCTCAGCAGAAACTCTACAAGCCAGAAGGGAGAGGAATGACATGTTTAAAGTGATGAAAGGTAAGAACCTACAACCAAGATTACTCTACCCAGCAAGGACCTCATTCAGATTCGATGGAGAAATCAAAGCTTTACAGACAAGCAACAGCTAAGAGAATTCAGCACCACCAAACCAGCTCTACAGCAAATGCTAAAGGAACTTCTCTAAGTGGGAAACACAAGAGAAGAAAAGGACCTACAAAAGCAAACCCAAAACAATTAAGAAAATGGTAATAGGAACATACATATCGATAATTACCTTAAAAGTGAATGGATTAAATGCTCCAACCAAAAGACACAGGCTCGCTGAATG
>NC_041233.1:75199595-75206687 GCF_002837175.3 Physeter macrocephalus
CTGGGCCCGTGAGCCATGGCCGCTGAGCCTGCGCGTCCGGAGCCTGTGCTCCGCAACGGGAGAGGCCACAACAGTGAGAGGACCACGTACCACAAAAAAAAAAAAAAAAAAAAAAAAAGATGATATAAACAGATGGAGAGGTATACCATGTTCTTGATTTGGAAGAATCAATACTGTGAAAATGACTATACTACCCAAAGCAATCTACAGATTCAATGGAATCCACGTCAAATTACCAATGGCGTTTTTTACAGAACTAGAACAAAAAACCTTAAAAATTGTATGGAGACACAAAAGACCCTGAATAGCTAAAGCAGTCTTGAGGGAAAAAAACGGAGCTGGAGGAATCAGACTCCCTGACTTCAGACTATACTACAAAGTTACAGTAATCAAGACAGTATGGTACTGGCACAAGGACAGAAATATAGATGAATGGAACAGGATAGAAATCCCAGAGATAAACCCACGCACCTATGGTCAACCAATCTATGACAAAGGAGGAAAGGATATACAACGGAGAAAAGACAGTCTCTTCGATAAGTGGTGCTGGGAAAATTGGACAGCTACATGTAAAAGAATGAAATTAGAACACTCCCTAACACCATACACAAAAATAAACTCAAAATGGATTAGAGACCTACACGTAAGACCAGACACTATAAAACTCTTAGAGGAAAACATAGGAAGAACACTCTTTGACATAAATTACAGCAAGATATTTTTTGATCCACCTCCTAGAGTAATGGAAATAAAAACAAAAATAAACAAATGGGACCTAATGAAACTTAAAAGCTTTCGCACAGCAAAGGAAACTACACACAGGACGAAAAGACAACCCTCAGAATGGGAGAAAGTATTTGCAAACGAATCAATCAACAAAGGATTAATCTCCAAAATATATAAATGACCCAGCAATCCCACTACTGGGCATATACCAAGAGAAACCAATAATTCAAAAAGACACATGCACCCCAATGTTCATTGCAGCACTATTTGCAACAGCCAGGTCATGGAAGCAACCTAAATGCCCATCGACAGATGAATGGATAAAGAAGTTGTGGTACATATATACAATGGAATATTGCTCAGCCATAAAAAAGAATGAAATCGGGTCATTTGTAGAGACGTGGATGGATCTAGAGACTGTCATACAGAGTGAAGTAAGTCAGAAAGAGAAAAACAAACATCGTATATTAATGCATATATGTGGGAGCTAGAAAAATGGTACAGATGAACTGGTTTGCAGGGCAGAAATAGAGACACAGATGTAGAGAACAAACATATGGACACCAAGGGGGGAAAGCGGCGGTGGGGAGGGGGAGGTGGTGGTGGTATGAATTGGGAGATTGGGATTGACATGTATACACTGATGTGTATAAAACTGATGACTAATAAGAACCTGCAGTATAAAAAAATAAATAAAAGAAAATTCAAATAAAGAAAATTATAGACTAATATCCAGCATGAACACAGACTAAATATTCTTAAATTTTTTAACAAATAGAATTCAGCCATATAAGAAAAAGGATACTATATCATGACCAGGTGGGGTTTATCCCAGGAAAGGATAAATAAGGTTGGTGTAACATCTGAAAACTAAATAGCGTAATTCACCAAATTAACATACTAAAAAAGAAAACCCAAGCTATCATCTCAATAGACGCAAAAAAAGATCTGACAAAATTGAACGTCCATTCATGATAAAAAAATACTCAGCAAACTAGAAATAGAAGAGAATTTCCTCAGTTTGATAAAAGGAATCAACACAAAACCTAAAACTAACATCACACTTAACGGTGAAAGATTACATGCTTTCCCTCTAAAAATGAGAACAAGGCAAGGACATCTATTCTTACCACTTCTATTCAATATTTTATTGAAGTCCTTCCTAGACAGAATAATTAATTAGAAAAAAATTTAAAGGCATAGAGATTGGAAAGGAGAACATAAAGCTGTCTTTATTTGCAGATGACATAAAGGTCCACATAGAAAAAGAATCTGTAAATGTATTACCTAGAATAAGTGAGTTTATCAACATCACATGATAACAGGTCAATACGCACAATCAATTGTATTTCTATGTATTAGCAGTAAACAATTGGAAACTGAAATTTTTAAAAATACCAATTATGACACACCATCAAAAATATTAAATACTTAGGGAAATGTTGAATAAAATATGTGCAAGACCTGTTCACTGGAAGCTACAAAACTGCTGAAATAAATTAAAGAAAACCTAAATACATGGAGAGAGACATCATACTTGTGGGTCAGAAGACTCCCTATTATTATTATTATTTTTTGTGTGTGGTATGCGGGCCTCCCTCTGTTGTGGCCCCTCCCGTTGCGGAGCACAGGCTCCGGACGCGCAGGCTCAGCGGCCATGGCTCACGGGCCCAGCCGCTCCGCGGCATGCGGGATCCTCCCAGACCGGGGCGCGAACCCGGTTCCCCTGCATCGGCAGGCGGACGCGCAACCACTGCGCCACCAGGGAAGCCCAAGACTCCCTATTTTTAAGCTATCAATTTTCCCAAAATTGATCTACAGATTCAACATACTCCCAGTGAAAACCACAGCAGGAGTTTTTGTAGAAATTGATAAGCTATTTCTAAAATTTATGTGGAAAGCAAAGAACCTAGGATATCAAAATAATTCTCAAAAAGAGAAAACTGAATGACGTACTACGTGATGTTAAACAGAAAAATTCTGAATAACTAGGATTAGTAGAATGATGTCACATTTTACAAAGACAGATCTTTCCACTTCCCTAATAAATATTTATCAGTAATAATTTTAAACACAACAAATGACCCACTAAGAGTCGCCATTTCCTATAATTTTATGAGTTTTAAAATTGCCAGATTCCCATCCAAAGATAACAATGATTCATCTTTCCCCTTTATAAACTACTAGTCATGCACAAAACTCCACAAATGCTGCTTCCTTGGAACCATCATCTCTGGAGTTTTACAGATGATACTTCTTAACTACTTTCAACAACTTACTTACACGAGGAAAGAGAGACACACACAGTGTTGAAAAGTTTCAGTGATTATTATCAGAATCAGAATTAACAGACACTTCCATTATTAAGTGTTTACTGAAAAAAAGCCAGGCAGTAAGTTAAGTACTTGACGTACATTATCACACTGAAGAAAATCTGTTGCAGTGAAAATGAAAATCACGAGGCGACTACGAATCAAAAGACAGACTTTTGTCTGTGTTTCTCTCAAAAGATTTAGCGCACAATTGCACATGTGCTTTAAATACATCAAAATGTGTGTTTCATTCATCTTTAAGGCAAAAATGTCAGGTAAAGATGAGAGGTGAAGCAAGAAGAAAAGAAGTCTTGCCGGTCCTAATGCATTTGTTCTCACTCTGCCCTGAACCACCCCTGAGTGCCATAGCAAACTCAGGGTATTTCACGTCTTCTGGGGAAACACAGCGATACTTGATATCTGTTGGACACCTTGAGAACGAGCTCTAGGCAATTCACGGCTTCAAAATCAGATTGCACTACATTCTTTTGATGATTCCATATTTTGTGAATTTGGATTTCTGGTGGTCGCTGTGATTAAAAGAAAGTACTGTACAAAAATCCATGTTGAACTGGAAATGGGGTGGCAGTGTCCAATCTGATTCCAAGGTTTGAGAGGCTGTGTGGCTCCCAACAGGTGTGCAAAGATCATTTGTATTAATTTTGTAAGTAATTGTGGTTATTGAATAATGAAATTAAAATATCATTTTTCTTTTCTTTTTCTTTTTTTTTTTTTTTTTGTTAAATGACTAATAGGTTACAAGGACACAAAAACTTATTAAGGTGTTGGGACCTAATTATAATACTTGATAAACGGAACTGTCAGATCCTTCTTTTGGCCTAGGGGGTGCCATGAAAAATTACTGAGACATCAAGGGTGCCCACAAACCATGAAGCTTTGGGAACCTTGACCAGGTCTCCTGGGCTCTCTCCAGTGGATAATCCTGAATCCCAGCACAGCTACAACAATCCAAAGCGTAAGTGGATTTAGAGTGAAGGTAAACAAGGCTTTGCCCTAGAGCCCGCCCGCATTTGCCCTTCGAGGGCTCTAGCAAAGCATTCAGCTGTCAAACGCTTTTGGAAAATCTGTAGAAGTGAAATATTTACACCGCAGTTGTTTGAAACTATTGTCTCCTTCCCTCTGTCACACATCTCCTGTCCTGTCGGAGTGCCGTGGGCATTTGGGGATGTGGCTAAGAGGAAAGTAAAACTAGAGGGATCATTTTGCTTTGCGTTTAATTTACGTGCTTTGAAGTCACTTCTGGTTCTAGTTACCTATCCTGGGACAGAAACGGTTTCCAGGGGCACTGCTATTGCCACCCTGCCAGCGCCCCTACTGCAGGCCACAGGTTGTGTGGAGTACGGTGATCTGGCCTGGAAGTATGTAGGCAGTGGAGACATATGCCAGAGGAAAGACTAAACTAATAATAATCGTAGTAATAATAATAATGACAATAGGAAGAAGAAATAATTCTATTCTCTTCAGAGGAAACATTACAAAATATGTCACATGAAAAGGCGATCGAAGAATCTACAGCCAAAAAATACAGGGGGGCGGCAGGGAGGAGTATTTTAAAGGTGAAAGCGGATCTGGTAGTTACTAACCACATCATGACATTTTTCTGGGTTTTGTGGAGTTTGTAGAATTTGTCCACTTAAAAAAATTTTAATTTGTGGCAGTTTGTTTTCTCAGTCTAAATAAGGAATCATTTCCATGCCTACTGCTTTATTCATAATTGTGAATTCTTTTTCTTAAGAGGGTGCCCCTAATTGTCTACGTTTCAGATCCCATAAAACTGGACCTGCCAGGGGTAGGTGGGAGTACCAAATCTTGCCCAGGGACCGGGCCTGGGTCCCTCCCTCGCGGCTCCCTGACCCCCTAGAGCACGTGGCTGGCTCACAGTGTTAAGAGGGGGATGCCCGAGCCAGGCCAGCAGGACACCTGAGCTACACCTACAGGACACACTGCCTCTGCCGGCCAGGACTCTCAGTGACCGACAAGTCACCATGGCCAGTGTGCCATGGACACACTTTATTTTATTTTTAATTGTTTTTATATTGGAGTGTAGATGATTTACAACGTTGTGTTAGTTTCAGGTGCACAGCAAAGTGATTCAGTTATACATATCTATCCATATCTATCTACATCTAAATCTGTGTATATCTGTTCTTTTTCCGATTCCTTTCCCTTATAGGTTATTACTGAATATCGAGTGTAGTTCCCTGGGCTATACAGTAGGTCCTTGTTGGTTATCTATTTTATACACAGTAGTGTGTATACGTTACTCCCAAACTCCTCATGTATCCCTCCCCCCAACCTTTCCCCTTTGGTAACCATAAGTGTGTTTCCACTGTAGGAGGACCAAGGCAGCCCTCCGGGGTGGCCCCTGCTCCACATCTGGCTACAGTTGTCCTAGAATTGGATCTGGATGCTCTGTCCCTCGGCCCCGGCCCCTGGTCCCTTGTCCCTTCTCCATGCAGAGCTGCCCACCCTCTCCCACCCCGGCTTAGCAGCTCAGGTTCACAAACCCAGAGTGTCTGGGAGAGACAGGAAGGCCAAGCTGGACTCCAACCTCAGGGCATTCCTGGAGGGGCCAGCAAGGCTGGGTGAGGCCGCAAGGCTCCTTGTTAATGCCAGAGTGACTCCAGAGCAGACCTGGCCTCCAGTCCCGAGTCTCTGCCCCTCACAGCTGCGTCGCTTCAGGCAGCGGTTCTCCCTGTCCAAGCCTCAGTCTCCCCTCCTGCAACATGGCGATAATACCACTACTTCTGGGAGCTGGGAGTCCTGAAGGAGAAAAGCACAGAAAGCACTAAACCCAATGCCCGTCTCGGGGCCACGAGCTGGGTCACCAACTCACAGTTCTCAGCCCTGCACTCAGCGCCCCCGGTACATCTCGACACCTCCAAAAGGCTCCTGCCACTCTCCTGAAACTTCTAAGAATCCCACTTCTACATTCTAATTCGGGCAGGCCTGGCCTATTTTCGGTGTCTCCCCTGAGTCATTGCCACTCGGGGTGCATGAACTTACTGCAGGGCCCCCAAGGACATCCCCATCTCCTGTCTCATCCACAACTCCCTCCATCACGTGGCTTTGAGTCCCCAGCTCTATCTCCCAAGATTCCTTAATGCACACTCTCCACTCCTGCAAACCTGCAGGGAGGCTCTTACCTCCAGTCTACAGAGATGCGGGAACAATCGGAGGATCAGAGAAGTCAAGCACGATGCTCAAAGCTTCAGAGCTGGCGAGCAGCAGAGGCGGAAGCCATCTGTCTGGCTCCCCAGCTGGACTCTTTGCTCTGCCTCTGTGGCCTCCCTTCCGGGTCCCAGCCCTTTCACCCAGCCTCCAGTCCCCCGCAGCTCCTGAGTTGTGGGGACACACTTCCCACTTCCAGGCCTGAGAACTCAGAGCCAGGATTCAGGATTAACAACGCAACCTTCCCTTCCAGCAAGAACAATCGCGCTCTCCAAATGCTCAACAGAGTTGGTAAGTAGGACTAACTGGGAAAACAACACACAGTATATTCGAGGGAAAAGAAATAAGTCCTCCTTTATTCAACGGGAACAGCATGTTCTCAAACACCGTCCCACATTTAGGACCAGCGAGATAATTTGCAGAGCCCAGTGCAAAAGGAAAACGTGGAGGCCCGTTGTTCCAAAATTATTAAGAATTCCAAGCTGGTCACAGGAGAGCATTAAGCCAGGGCTGGGCTCCTCCTGAGGGGCTGGCACACCCATGAAGCTGGTCCTGCCTGCTTTCCAAACTCATCTGATTTAAAACCCAAAGTGCAGAAGATGGCGGAAGAGTAAGACGCGGAGATCACCTTCCTCCTCACAGATACATCAGAAATACAGCTACACGTGGAACTTCTCCTATAGAACACCCACCGAACGCTGGCAGAAGACCACAGACCTCACAAAAGGCAAGAAACTCCCCACGTACCTGGGTAGGGCAAAAGAAAAAAGAATAAACAGAGACAAAAAATAGGGACAGGACCCGCACCAGTGGGAGGGAGCCGTGAAGGAGGAAAGGTTCCCACACACTAGAAGCCCCTGCG
>NC_041233.1:75208253-75241421 GCF_002837175.3 Physeter macrocephalus
CAGCGGCCATGGCTCACGGGCCCAGCCGCTCCGCGGCATGCGGGATCCTCCCAGACCGGGGCGCGAACCCGGTTCCCCTGCATCGGCAGGCGGACGCGCAACCACTGCGCCACCAGGGAAGCCCAAGACTCCCTATTTTTAAGCTATCAATTTTCCCAAAATTGATCTACAGATTCAACATACTCCCAGTGAAAACCACAGCAGGAGTTTTTGTAGAAATTGATAAGCTATTTCTAAAATTTATGTGGAAAGCAAAGAACCTAGGATATCAAAATAATTCTCAAAAAGAGAAAACTGAATGACGTACTACGTGATGTTAAACAGAAAAATTCTGAATAACTAGGATTAGTAGAATGATGTCACATTTTACAAAGACAGATCTTTCCACTTCCCTAATAAATATTTATCAGTAATAATTTTAAACACAACAAATGACCCACTAAGAGTCGCCATTTCCTATAATTTTATGAGTTTTAAAATTGCCAGATTCCCATCCAAAGATAACAATGATTCATCTTTCCCCTTTATAAACTACTAGTCATGCACAAAACTCCACAAATGCTGCTTCCTTGGAACCATCATCTCTGGAGTTTTACAGATGATACTTCTTAACTACTTTCAACAACTTACTTACACGAGGAAAGAGAGACACACACAGTGTTGAAAAGTTTCAGTGATTATTATCAGAATCAGAATTAACAGACACTTCCATTATTAAGTGTTTACTGAAAAAAAGCCAGGCAGTAAGTTAAGTACTTGACGTACATTATCACACTGAAGAAAATCTGTTGCAGTGAAAATGAAAATCACGAGGCGACTACGAATCAAAAGACAGACTTTTGTCTGTGTTTCTCTCAAAAGATTTAGCGCACAATTGCACATGTGCTTTAAATACATCAAAATGTGTGTTTCATTCATCTTTAAGGCAAAAATGTCAGGTAAAGATGAGAGGTGAAGCAAGAAGAAAAGAAGTCTTGCCGGTCCTAATGCATTTGTTCTCACTCTGCCCTGAACCACCCCTGAGTGCCATAGCAAACTCAGGGTATTTCACGTCTTCTGGGGAAACACAGCGATACTTGATATCTGTTGGACACCTTGAGAACGAGCTCTAGGCAATTCACGGCTTCAAAATCAGATTGCACTACATTCTTTTGATGATTCCATATTTTGTGAATTTGGATTTCTGGTGGTCGCTGTGATTAAAAGAAAGTACTGTACAAAAATCCATGTTGAACTGGAAATGGGGTGGCAGTGTCCAATCTGATTCCAAGGTTTGAGAGGCTGTGTGGCTCCCAACAGGTGTGCAAAGATCATTTGTATTAATTTTGTAAGTAATTGTGGTTATTGAATAATGAAATTAAAATATCATTTTTCTTTTCTTTTTTTTTTTTTTTTTTTTTGTTAAATGACTAATAGGTTACAAGGACACAAAAACTTATTAAGGTGTTGGGACCTAATTATAATACTTGATAAACGGAACTGTCAGATCCTTCTTTTGGCCTAGGGGGTGCCATGAAAAATTACTGAGACATCAAGGGTGCCCACAAACCATGAAGCTTTGGGAACCTTGACCAGGTCTCCTGGGCTCTCTCCAGTGGATAATCCTGAATCCCAGCACAGCTACAACAATCCAAAGCGTAAGTGGATTTAGAGTGAAGGTAAACAAGGCTTTGCCCTAGAGCCCGCCCGCATTTGCCCTTCGAGGGCTCTAGCAAAGCATTCAGCTGTCAAACGCTTTTGGAAAATCTGTAGAAGTGAAATATTTACACCGCAGTTGTTTGAAACTATTGTCTCCTTCCCTCTGTCACACATCTCCTGTCCTGTCGGAGTGCCGTGGGCATTTGGGGATGTGGCTAAGAGGAAAGTAAAACTAGAGGGATCATTTTGCTTTGCGTTTAATTTACGTGCTTTGAAGTCACTTCTGGTTCTAGTTACCTATCCTGGGACAGAAACGGTTTCCAGGGGCACTGCTATTGCCACCCTGCCAGCGCCCCTACTGCAGGCCACAGGTTGTGTGGAGTACGGTGATCTGGCCTGGAAGTATGTAGGCAGTGGAGACATATGCCAGAGGAAAGACTAAACTAATAATAATCGTAGTAATAATAATAATGACAATAGGAAGAAGAAATAATTCTATTCTCTTCAGAGGAAACATTACAAAATATGTCACATGAAAAGGCGATCGAAGAATCTACAGCCAAAAAATACAGGGGGGCGGCAGGGAGGAGTATTTTAAAGGTGAAAGCGGATCTGGTAGTTACTAACCACATCATGACATTTTTCTGGGTTTTGTGGAGTTTGTAGAATTTGTCCACTTAAAAAAATTTTAATTTGTGGCAGTTTGTTTTCTCAGTCTAAATAAGGAATCATTTCCATGCCTACTGCTTTATTCATAATTGTGAATTCTTTTTCTTAAGAGGGTGCCCCTAATTGTCTACGTTTCAGATCCCATAAAACTGGACCTGCCAGGGGTAGGTGGGAGTACCAAATCTTGCCCAGGGACCGGGCCTGGGTCCCTCCCTCGCGGCTCCCTGACCCCCTAGAGCACGTGGCTGGCTCACAGTGTTAAGAGGGGGATGCCCGAGCCAGGCCAGCAGGACACCTGAGCTACACCTACAGGACACACTGCCTCTGCCGGCCAGGACTCTCAGTGACCGACAAGTCACCATGGCCAGTGTGCCATGGACACACTTTATTTTATTTTTAATTGTTTTTATATTGGAGTGTAGATGATTTACAACGTTGTGTTAGTTTCAGGTGCACAGCAAAGTGATTCAGTTATACATATCTATCCATATCTATCTACATCTAAATCTGTGTATATCTGTTCTTTTTCCGATTCCTTTCCCTTATAGGTTATTACTGAATATCGAGTGTAGTTCCCTGGGCTATACAGTAGGTCCTTGTTGGTTATCTATTTTATACACAGTAGTGTGTATACGTTACTCCCAAACTCCTCATGTATCCCTCCCCCCAACCTTTCCCCTTTGGTAACCATAAGTGTGTTTCCACTGTAGGAGGACCAAGGCAGCCCTCCGGGGTGGCCCCTGCTCCACATCTGGCTACAGTTGTCCTAGAATTGGATCTGGATGCTCTGTCCCTCGGCCCCGGCCCCTGGTCCCTTGTCCCTTCTCCATGCAGAGCTGCCCACCCTCTCCCACCCCGGCTTAGCAGCTCAGGTTCACAAACCCAGAGTGTCTGGGAGAGACAGGAAGGCCAAGCTGGACTCCAACCTCAGGGCATTCCTGGAGGGGCCAGCAAGGCTGGGTGAGGCCGCAAGGCTCCTTGTTAATGCCAGAGTGACTCCAGAGCAGACCTGGCCTCCAGTCCCGAGTCTCTGCCCCTCACAGCTGCGTCGCTTCAGGCAGCGGTTCTCCCTGTCCAAGCCTCAGTCTCCCCTCCTGCAACATGGCGATAATACCACTACTTCTGGGAGCTGGGAGTCCTGAAGGAGAAAAGCACAGAAAGCACTAAACCCAATGCCCGTCTCGGGGCCACGAGCTGGGTCACCAACTCACAGTTCTCAGCCCTGCACTCAGCGCCCCCGGTACATCTCGACACCTCCAAAAGGCTCCTGCCACTCTCCTGAAACTTCTAAGAATCCCACTTCTACATTCTAATTCGGGCAGGCCTGGCCTATTTTCGGTGTCTCCCCTGAGTCATTGCCACTCGGGGTGCATGAACTTACTGCAGGGCCCCCAAGGACATCCCCATCTCCTGTCTCATCCACAACTCCCTCCATCACGTGGCTTTGAGTCCCCAGCTCTATCTCCCAAGATTCCTTAATGCACACTCTCCACTCCTGCAAACCTGCAGGGAGGCTCTTACCTCCAGTCTACAGAGATGCGGGAACAATCGGAGGATCAGAGAAGTCAAGCACGATGCTCAAAGCTTCAGAGCTGGCGAGCAGCAGAGGCGGAAGCCATCTGTCTGGCTCCCCAGCTGGACTCTTTGCTCTGCCTCTGTGGCCTCCCTTCCGGGTCCCAGCCCTTTCACCCAGCCTCCAGTCCCCCGCAGCTCCTGAGTTGTGGGGACACACTTCCCACTTCCAGGCCTGAGAACTCAGAGCCAGGATTCAGGATTAACAACGCAACCTTCCCTTCCAGCAAGAACAATCGCGCTCTCCAAATGCTCAACAGAGTTGGTAAGTAGGACTAACTGGGAAAACAACACACAGTATATTCGAGGGAAAAGAAATAAGTCCTCCTTTATTCAACGGGAACAGCATGTTCTCAAACACCGTCCCACATTTAGGACCAGCGAGATAATTTGCAGAGCCCAGTGCAAAAGGAAAACGTGGAGGCCCGTTGTTCCAAAATTATTAAGAATTCCAAGCTGGTCACAGGAGAGCATTAAGCCAGGGCTGGGCTCCTCCTGAGGGGCTGGCACACCCATGAAGCTGGTCCTGCCTGCTTTCCAAACTCATCTGATTTAAAACCCAAAGTGCACATGAAGTACTGAGAAGCATCACACTTGCTCAGGACCTGATGGAGATGCTGCCTTAATCTGGCTGAGCCCAGGAGCCCACAGGCAGTCAGCCTATAGGAGCCGAGGAAACGTCCCATAGGCTAGGGGGCAGGCACCCCCCCCCACCGCGATCTAAGATGCCTGGTACAGCTCACGCTCCGTGAGGCACCCCGTGCGACCGCAGCAAGCCCCTCGTGACAAAGGTTCCTCCTCTCTAAAATACGGAGGCTCAATCGGGTGGCTTCCAAGGTCCCTCTCGGCTCCACAGAGAAAGGGAAGAACTCACTTGTGATTTTTCACCTAATTTCTTCAACTTTAAACGCCAGCAAAGACAGTCATACTTTAAAGACTACTAATCGTAGCACAGCCCGATCCTGACAGTAGACAAGATGCAGGGGAAAGGACAAAATGGGAAGAAAGAAGCTCAGCCAAAATGATGGCTGGATTCGTCCAGGGTCTACTTGCCAAAGGACTGTGGCAGGCTGGTCGGGGCAGCCTCCCTCCTGCACGGCCCCAGTCCCCCTGACACTTCCGGTCCAGCCCTCTCTTCCTTCCGTGTGTGAACCTGAGCATAAGTGACAAAAGAAATAACGTTCTTTTGAAGGCAAGGGCACATATGCATTGGAAATGAAGGTTGGAAATGAAAGCCAATGGAAAACATATTCGCATTTTCATTTGAAGGACCAGAAGAAGTAATGACCCCTGAGATGCCAGCTTGGACCCACAACTGCTCTGAACTCAAAGTCTTGCCCGAAAGCCTTGGGAAATTTCTCTTGGCCTCCAGCAGACACAGCCAGCCAGTCTCCCACAGGCTCAGAAACTGTAAATAAAGGAGCAAACACAGCAGGCTTCCAGTGGGGTGTCATGGAAACTTAAAATAGCCTTTGGGAATGGCTCAGTTGAGTAAGGGGTCTGGGACGCACTCCTCACCTGTCATCAGCCACCCTCCTCCAGCCAAAGCACCCCGAGCAGGAGCTCCCCATATGAGGTCCAGTCTCTGGAACCCCATCCTCCAAGGACCAGCCTAGATTCAGGCCTCGAAACCAGTGATACCTCAGAATGCATTGCCATGGGGGTGTATGCTGGAGGCTGTCCTCTTCTTCATCTTTAGAGGGTCCCAGGGTCACATCTGAGTATTTCTCTGTCCCTAGTATGGCGACATTAAAAGTAACTACAAAGAGGCTACTTGCTTGGTAAATAAATCCAGGCCCAAATCCAGAGGGGACCCCCCCCCACACCAGGAGGAAATGATTTCACATCAGGCACGTCATCCACATGGGCCCAGGGGTCTGTTCTCACCAGTCCCATTCCACTCACTGTTCGGCACCTTTACCTAGAGGCCAAGTGGAGCCTGGCGAGGCTGGGGTGTGGGAGTAGGGGTATGGGGCTGCCCTGAGCCAAAGGTCCCCTCCTTCTGACGAGGATAAAACAGAGCAGAGAGAATGAGAGGGCTGCAGGCCAAGGCCAGCGGATGGGGAGGCCAACCGCTGGCACCGTGGAAAGAGAGAAGCTGGAAGACTGAGCTTTACCCTGAACGGCGGGCCCTGCCACGACTTTTGATGGCAGGATTGGAAGGTGGCCTCCACAACTCTGGCCGAGAGCAGGCACCCGAAGCCCGGGTAAGACACCTGTGCCAGGTGTGTAGGCGTGTGGAGACAGGGCCTGGAAGCCGGCGTTTAAGTAACCCGACACCGCGCAGCTGGGAGAGGGGCTGGTCCACATCCCGGCAAGGCACACGGGGATGCCTTTTCACTAAGAAAGGCTCTCTTTGTGAGGTTGCATGATGAATTTGAGAATTACCTTGAGGGGCACAGGAGGAGAAGGCCAGACCAGCTGAGGGGGACACAGAGCATCAGGCAGGCTGCAGTTAAAGGAGCCGGGACAGCAGAGAAACACAGAATGCTTCCTCTTCTGCTGAACTTTGACTGCTTTCTCCCTGAGGGTCTGGAGAGAAATCAATTTAAACAGGTCCCTAATGGCTAAGGATGCATGAAGTGCAAAGGGGATGGGGCCTCCTTTTTGCAAGGGTGGTTGCCTGGGGGAGAAAAAAAATAAAAGCATAACTCAGTGACCGCAGCAGAGATGCCCTGCAAGACTCATGTTCTCCGTGCTTTCAGTCTGAGTGACGGCATTCTGTCTGTCCCACTCCATTAAATTCCAAGGAAACTTGTCAGCCACGGCTCCGACCCAGAGTCTGGCCCAACGCTGGTCTGGAGCGTGGAGACAGCAGAAACAGAAGCGAGACCTTGCACATTCCAGGAAACCAGACCCCCATTCTAATCGGTGCTGCAGCTGCAGATTCCAGGGCAGAGGGGCCCGTGCAGCTAGGTTTCTCTGAACCCTGCAGGGAAAACGCTCAGGAGAGAGAGGCATCACTTGGCTGTGGCCAAGGCAGCCGACTGAGGTCTAAAATCCACCTAAAAGTCCTGTACATCGTCAGGGCCACCGTCTGCAAATCTAAGTGAGACAGATCAAAACAGAAAAGACACAGCTTTGGAATCAAGCTTCCCATGGCCAAAGGCCCTCAGCCCTATTTTTGTCAAAAGAAACTGAATTCGCAGGTAGCAACTGTTATCTTTTTTAAAGATGCATAATTGGATGATGGACCACTACACTCTCTGTCTTTTGCAGAGAAATAAAGAAGTAAAATTCAGGAGAGTTACGTGTGACCCATTTCTCTGCTCCTAATGAATAAAGGAGGAAGGCGGGGAGGAGCCCGGGAGCCTGGCCTCAATTTCCAGCCCACACTGGCACTTCCAAGGCCTGGCAGCCCCTGGCTTTCCGGTGCAGTCTCTCAGACGGCTCAGAGTGGGAAAAGCTCGCCTGACGCCAGACCTCAGACTGCAAACCCGTCCCCCATATCCATGGGCCCTGAGCGAGGGACTGTCTGCAAGGGCTGGGACCAGGCTGCTGCCGGTGATGCTGGAAAAGACTCGGGCAGGTGAAGTGAAGGAGAAAGACAACCCAAACAAGTCTAAGACAGCCTCTCTGGAGGAGGAACAGCTTTCAGGGGGCACCCGGCCAGCTGGCTGTCAGTCATAAGCACGGCCCAGTTCTCTGCCGCTTCAGCTTTACCGGTAAAAGATGCCTTTTCCAGAACAATGCGTCTATGTCTAAAGGTGCCTGTCATTGATAACCGCTTTTCAGTCTCACTGGCAAAAAAAAAAAAAAAGTCCTCGCTTGCATATTCACGGTGAATGCTTGGGTTTGCTGGGTATTGTTGCCTTTAATAGTTTTTTTCTGACCTGTCGGATGTTAGAAAAAAAAGTTTCCAATCAGTTCCACCACACGATTTCTTTTTTCAGAAGTCTCCTGAACACCCGAAAGATGTGTCTATTATTATCTTTGGGGAAACAGCTGACTGCTCAGCTCACAAAAACACTATTAACTTTCCTCCTGATAAGCATCTGGCTCCAGTCTTGACCTTCCCAGATTTCTCAGCTGGGTTCCCTTCCTGCTCCAACCCCTCCTGGTTGTTATGTCTGAAGTGGCCAAGGCGGCGCAGGCTCCCGAAGCCTCCAGCTGCAAGCAGCGGGCTGGGAGGTGACGGGTCCATTTATTAAGGGTCTGGGGCACACTCCTGAGCTGTCAGCAGCCACCCTCCTGTAGCCCTGGTCGGGGAGGGTGGGCCTGGGGCTTGGGAAAGTAGAAGGGGGGATGTGATGGTGAAGCCAGACCCTCCGTCCAGGAAGGGGACAGGGCTTCCTGAGAGGTACCCCCTGCCCGTTTGCTGATGAGCACTGTCCTCGAGGTGTGAGGAGGGTAACTTGTAAAACTGAGACAAATGTCAGAAGGAATCTGTGGCTCAAGTGAGAAGTGAAGAGTGGGTCTTAAGACGCAAGACAAGCCACTTCCCCTCTCTGGGCCTCAGTTACCTCATCAGTAAGACGAGGGGCAGACTAGACCATTTCCGACATCCTTCCCAGCTCTGTAAGTATATAAAAACTCTGATCTATCCGCTTTAAAAGGGTGAATTTTATGGTATGTGAATAATATCTCAATAAAACGGCATTAAAAAAAAAAAGAAAAAAGTCACTGTTTCTTTTTACTTCTTTAATGTGGCTACTAGAGAATTGTATTTTATATATGTCGCTCCAGTTGTATTTCGGTCTATGTGTAACCAAACAATCGAATAAACATATTGCTCACTTTTCCAAACAAGCACAAACAGTCTGGCCTCCTCCTGCATCCTGGCCAGAGCTGGCATCCGGGAGGCTGAGTGCAGAGAGCCGTGGGCTGGGAATCCAGAAACTCAAGACTCTCAGTCACAGCCTGGCTTGTGACCTCGGGCTTTCACATCCCTTCACTGGTCCTGGCCCCTCAAAGAGAACACAAGTGTTGGACCAGATGACCTGACGACCACACAATCCCCTTTAGGTCAGACAGTCTGTAATTACAACTCCATCCGCAGGTAAAATCAAACTTTAAAAGTTCTCATTCTACCCCCAACATTGCTTATCTCCTAAAAGCAGTCAATCTGGGAATAAAAGTCACTTCAAGACAGACCAGGTAACTTACTGACTGAGTAGAGTGACCGGTTTGGTACCGTCCTATTCCATTTATCCTGAAGGATTTCTTTTGGGAGAATTTCTTCTTGGCTTCTTCTGCCCCAGCTGTCAGTGACTTAGGAGGTGGGTAATTCTATAGCTGACGGCAACGGATATGGGTACAACCCCCTGGAAAATAATTTGGCAACCCCCTGGAAAAAAATTTATGGCCCTTGGCATACACCAAGGGCCATAAATAAACCTTAATCTTCCATCCAGTCATTTCACTTCGTAGTATCTATCCCAAAAGAATAACCCTAGATTCAGAAATAACCACGAACACAAAAATGTTTGTTTTGGGGCAAACGTGGCCCAAATGGACACAAAGAAGGACTAGTTAACCAAATGGTGGCAATGCTCGGGACAGAAATGATGAAGCTGCTGGAATAATGGTGGAATCCTGAATCTTTTTTCTTCTTTTATTTTTGATGTGATTAAAGTTTATTTATAACTTTCAAAAACTGGCATAGTGCAGTATGCCATCAAATGTATAAATGCATTTCCCATGATGTCCAAACAGTATGGTGAAAAGAGATTAAAAAGAGTCTTTATGCTGAGAGAGGAAAATCTTGGTATATTCATCCCAAAGAAAATCAGACCACAGCTTAAAAGACATTGAAGCTTCTCAGCCCTGATTTATCTGCTGTGTCCACCACTATATTTATACTAATTTTTTCTTTTTAGCAAGAGCACTGTAATTATGGCTCAAGGGCATTAATAGGTGCTTAGAACTCTTGAAAGGAGAAGTCAGTCATTATATGGAGAGCTTTTTGGTCATCTTCCAACCCAAGGAGCTTATTTTTGGCGGGGGTGGGGGAGGAGTTTTCTTTAGCATAATTTTGTAATGGGAGACTAAGTGAAAGCACCCACTGTTTCTGCCTTATGGGAATCGTGTGCATGGACCCCAGCCTCTCCCAAATAACCCCCTGCTTTATCAGGAAAGTACAGCTGAGGAGGGAAGGGCTCAAGGGCTCTGCCTTGGGCCTCAGGATGGAGCCCACACTGGCCCACCATCCTCCTGCCCCGATGAGCTAAGCAGCTTGTGAGAGCCGTGTTCCCTTTGGGTGCCTCTCTCTGAAGTGAAGGGCTGGGTTATGGGACCTGCGAGAACCTTCCACACTCAGATTTTGTGCGCTGGGATTCTGTCCACAGCCAACTGGTGTCTTTGGCCAGTCAACAGCGTCTCTGCGAGGACGGAGGTGTCCTTGTCCACAAAATCCCAGAAAACATGAAAATGGAGAGCTGATGTGGTTAGAGATGGGTTGTGGAAGGTGAGGGCACAGCTGTATTTTTCAGAGGATGAAGAACTATATGGCTGACCAATGGCGAGTGCTCCAAGAGAAGAGCCTTGGATGAGAGTGTTACAGGACCCCACAGACAGAAAGGGATCAGTGCGCATGGGGCCCTTCTAGATGGTCTCAAACTCTTGCCCTTCCTCCTATACTTTCTGTGCTATTATCAGACTTCTCCTCCTGGGATTTTTCCGAGGGCTGAACACATTGGGCTACATTTTCCAGAGCCAAAAAGGTCAAATTGGTGGAGAAATGTCAAACTAGGACCTAAGAAACCCCAACTCAGGCCATTTCTTGACCAGTAAATGTTCAATAGAAACTTAGCCTGAAAACTCAGCGTGCAGACCACAGGCTCCCTAGTAAAGAGCACGCGCTCTCTGTGGTGGAGACACAGAGATGGTTGTGTGGTCAGAACCCAGGTTTCCAAAAACTAGGAGGCCATAAAGAAGACAGCAGTTCAGGGCTCCAGAATAGACTCGAGACATCAACATCCATCTTCCAGGAACTGACAGACCAAGCAGGCAGAAAATCAGTAGGATATAGTTGACCTTATCAATCCACTAGACCTAACTGATGTTTATGAAACACTCCACCCAACAAGAGCAGAAGATTCTGCTGTTCACATGGAACATTCACCAAGAGAGACCGCATCCTCGACCAGAAAACACATCCTAACAAATTTAAAAGACGACAAAAAAAAAAAAAAAGAAAGAAAGAAGAGAAATCATGCAAAGCATGTTCTTAGACCACAGTGAAACTGAACTAGAAATCAATAACAGAAGGCGAGCTGGAAAACCCGCAAGTATTTGGAGATTAAATAACACGCTTCTAAGTAACACCCGAGTCAAAGACATCTCAAGAATAATCTGGGAGTGAGGCAGACTTGGGTTCAAATCCTGGCTCTACCTCCCTCTACTGGGTAGCCTTGGACAATTATCAGTCACTTCTTGGAGCCTCATCTCTTCCCAGCTGGAGAACGGAATGATACCCCTCCCTCCCTGGGTGGCGGCGAGGGAAGCACGAGTTGGGCCCGTCACACAAAGAGCACAGTGCCCAGCTCCCAGAAAGCACCCAGTGGTGGTAGCTCTTCTGGTCACTGTTCCTACCACCTGGCTGTCCTGGAGAACACTGTCGCTGTCCCCCCCTCCCCCAGGCTAGCTCACTCTCTGCCAGAGAAAAGCAGATGTGACTGCTGAACGTTGAGCCTTCCCTCCTCTGTATCCAGTTGGCAGCCATCGGCCTGGACAACCCTAACTGGCAGAACCCTCTGTGTCCATCCATCCCCACCGAGCAGGGATGCCACTTGGAATACTGGCACCAAAGAGAGAGCTCTCCTAGTCCTGGGGTGTGAGATGACTCAACTGTTGGATGATCTAGTAAAATCTCGCCTGAGACTATGTGAAAGGGAAGTCTACCACAAATCTCACCAAACTCTCAGAAAAAAAATAATAAAATAAAATAAAATAAAACAGTTTATCAGGCAGACAGGCCTACCGTCTTCTCCTTGAGACTTGATGGCACAACTAATGAAAAAGATGTTTCCTGAGGTTTGAAAATACGGCACAAGGCTCTGACTCATTAAGACAGGGCTTATTCAAGTTTGAAAATTATCGAAAATTCCAGCCACAACAATACGCCCTCTGAAACCACCATGTGCCCAAGGAAGCATGATTACCTCCTGGTGAGGGACCAGCTGCTGTCACATGACGCTGTGGAGGACTGCTTTCACAGAACACACTGACTTGACAATTTGTCCTAGGAATCGAAAATAATAGGGTATCCGTGGGCTCCCAAACTTTTATTTTTTTTCCTTAAGATGTGACAAATCTTTCCTTGTGAGGAATTCCCAAAGCATGGAAAACAAACTAAGCATCATTCAAGAAGGCCTTGGGGCTGCCATACACTGCTCTCTCCTGCGCGTCACATACTCTAAGGAGGGTTAATGCGATGACATTTGTGAGATCCCAGGCATTCCAGGCCTGCAGCTCTTCTTACAAGAGGAGTCACACACGTCTCAGATGGTACAGACAACGCCTGGGGGTTTCAGAGGGTGACGACAGGCAACGTGGTGTCTCAGTCTCTCTGCCCAGAGAAGCTTTTCTAACATATTTGTTGGCAAACCCCAAGTCAGCCTCCAGGACACAGGTCCCGCATCACCCTCCTTCTCTGTGACGCCTTCTTTAAGCCACTCACGCACCTTATCCCCAGGGAGACATCATTACAGCGCTTCCTCTACTGAGCAGACTCCGTGACGATTATGATGATGATGATAATTATTATTATAGCTAACACTGATCCAGCTCTAGTAATGCACTGGGCACAGTTCTAAGCACTAAGTTCATATAATGAGGTATTTCCATCTTTCAACCATCCTATGGCACAGGTATGTACGCACCATTATTTTTATAATGATTTTACTGATGAGGGAACTGAAACTTAGAGAGTTTAAGTCACATACGAAAAGTCACCCCTTTAGAAAGTGGTGATCTGACTCCTTAAGCCGGGTGTGATATGACCTACCACGAACTTCTTGAGATCATGGGCTACCCAGCCTTTCTCACCTCTGATTCCTTCTATCTGGACCTTCTAAGTACACAGAAGGTGTTCAATAAATGCTCTGAATGAACTTAGAAATAGAACTCATGTCACTAATTCCAAAAGCTGAACTCTGCCCTTCCAGCAGCAACAGACATGCCTCTTCAATGGGAGCCATTTGGGATGGCTACACTTCTCATTTTCTCTGCTGACATTAATTTTCTCTCTTTTTGTTAATGGCAGAGAAGACGGGGAAGGAAGGAGACAGGGCTCATGAGGGATCTCACTCCAGAGGACACATGCAGCCCAGCCTCGGAGCCCCTGGGAAACAGCAAGGGCCACCGGGTTCAATGGAGCTCACCTCCTGGGGCTGGGCATGTCACCACAGTGGTCATCTGGGGACTTGCAGCAGCCAGCACAAAGCTGCAGTACAAGGCAACCAGACCCAAGTGGGCCACAGGCATTCAACTCGAACCTTGGCTTTAACCATCAATAACTCAAGAAAAAGAAATAACTCTTAGAGAAGCCAGCCCAGGCTTTAAAACAAGGATGAGGTTACCACAATTCTTCAGAGACTAGTTTTCTTACAAGAATCACACACCATTCCAGCTGGAAGAGCCCTCAGAGATCACCTGGTCCAACCCCCTCACTGTTGAGGCTCTGAGGGTTCGGGGGCCGGTCACCTGGTCAGGTAACAGCCTAGGCAGGGTCAGAGGCAGTCTCCGCCTGTCAGTCCCTCCAGCCCAGCTGGCCTTCCAAGGAACCCTCACCCACTGCCAAGCTTGATTTCGTCTTCAAATTAAGCCTCACCATAGCTATTTATTCACTTGAAATATAAGCTCATGGAAAGTCTGATTTCTCAATCCAAGGCACGGAACGGCATCCAGGATCACACAACTCCAGATGGACTCAGAATCCAGCCCTGCAGTCCCGAGGCTGTCGGACGTCTGACCACACCTAGCTCATGGTTTCGCCATGATCACTTACTGAATGCAGTTATTTTAAGTGCTCATGCAATCTATTCACAGCTCCTCTGGATGGAACGAAGTTACTCAGACGCTTGGCTTCTATACGCTTGGCTTACTAATTTTACGAAACCTTAATATTTTAACTCTTTAGCAAGACCAACTGAGAACAAAAGAAGATAACCAACCAAAGTGAGCAAAGCCTTATAAACTATTCAAAAGACATCTAAGCCAGTGGTGGTTCTTCACCAGGAATGCGTGGCCGGCCTGCCCCTTCAGAAGCCCTCCCTTGTCAGGCCTGGGGTGAGACCAGGACGCGGAGTTCCTGGGCTTGGAGACCTCTGGGCTCGGGGCTGCTGGGTTTTTTTTTGGCGAGGTGGGGGGGGGGGGCGGCGGCGCGGGTAGCTTTCCTGGAGAGGGTACTAGGAGGAGAAAAGGACTAGGCTTCTTATGCTTGAGGAGTCTTTTTCAGGCCTCTTTTCTGGCTTCCTGTCCTTTTTTCTGGCAGAAATCTGCTACACATACTGGCTAGTTCTTTGCAGTGTCTGGAAATCCGGAGGAGCCTTTCTCTGCCCAAGAGCAGTTTGGGGCCCGGGGCTCTGGTTTGGACGCATCTCTGCTACAGCCGCTTCTGCTTTTTTGCTTTTTTTTTCAGCAAGGGCTGCCTTGATAGCAACTGGGGGCAACGTGTCCTCAGACTCCTGTGCCTGCGGAGCGAGAACTGTGACGTGTCCTTTGTTTCTGTTCATCTCAAGGCCATGGCCATCTGGAGCTCTGTTTATTCCAGCTATTAGCTTCGGCTTAGCTGGGGTTGGCTTATAATCTCGGTTTCTCTGTCAACAGCACAGAGTGCTTATGAATGGGCTGTGGACCAGATGCACGGGTTCAAGTCCCAGGCAAGGTACTGCTCTGTGACTCTGTCTCCCAGCTGTAACCCGGGGAGGATTACAGCACGCCCCTTATAAGGCTGCTAGGAGGATCAAACGGGTTAACACAGGCCTGGCACAGAATAAGCACGAAGTATATGTTAGCCCTTATTATCAGACTATTAGTAATTGCAATTCCTTTCTTTTTCGTAATCCCCTGACCAGTATAGAGTTTTTGCTTTAAGCTAATCCAAACTGCCCCTGGTGGAAGACGACAGCTCTTTTGATCTCTGGTATAACTGGACACTTTCCCATCCAAACCCTGACAGCAGCATTGATTTCTGAAATAGATGATTTGCCTTCATTTCCAGAAGCATGATTAGAGACCCTCTCTGAAGTCTCTGGGAAACAGCTTACAAATAAAAGTGCTTTCTTTCGAATGGTGGCACATTCCGCCATCCAAAGATCCACTGTGGCTCCCAAATGCTGCTCGCCAGCCTGTCCTACCTCCCTTGCCCTCGCTCTCCGCTCCACACAAACCCTCTTCGTGATCTCGTGAATCGGGGAGCCGATCCTTCCCCACGTCCTCGGACGGCTCGCTCCAACTCCAGGCATCCAGAACGACAGCGCCCCCTCCAAAAGGCCTCGCATGGGCACTCCAGCTAAAAGGGTGCTCCGGCCAAGTCTCACGGCTGGAGCACGCGGCCAATGCACAGCATTTAACAATGACATCAGGTGACCTGCTGTGGGCAGGGCTTCGACTGAATGAAGTCTTGGCTCCCAGGCTCCTGTCCTCAGAGGTACCTCCAGGAAGTCAAGGGCGGAATGCTAGATGGGGGGAGAAGGGCGGCAAAAGTGAAACCTTCCGTTGAGGAAAGACTGGGCGGCCGTGTATCTCCAGCACCTCTGGTTTCTTCCTTCGTTCATTTATTCATTCAACAGCCCCCCACGCATCTGCCAGGTGCCCCCTATGTGCCAGGCAGACACACACACACACACACACACACACACACACACACACACACACACAGTGCTGGATGCACCGTAGAGCTCAGTAAATATTTGCAGAAAGAAAGAAGGACAGAGGAGAACAGCTCTGCACCCTCTGTCTCCCCCTCCTTTCTGGGCCACCATGCTCATCCTTCCGTGGCTGTCCCCTCGCTGGGTCTCCTGGGAGCCGCTGCGGGCCTGACAGCTAGTGGGAAAGGACCTGTTTCCCTCCACACACACGGTGACTATTAATGACCTGAAACTTACTCAGTGACTCCACCTCGCTGGCAATAAATTCGGTGCTTGAATACTGCCAGTTACTCAGGACCCCGTGCAGCGAGACTACAAACAGTAACAGCTGGCTTGTTTTTGACAAAAACACACAATGTGCTTTTTTTATAGTCATCACCTCACACCCAAACTATTGCACTAGCCCGAACCCCGTGCCCTGGCGTGTTCTGCATCCTACTGCTAGCTTTGTCCTACCCAGGTGTTTTTGGTTATTGTTTGGTTTTTTTTTGTTTTGAGCTGCCCTGGCTCAAGAACATCTGAGAACACTTTGGCCCTGGGGCTCTGCACCACCAGCCTGGGTCACACCTGATGCCCCCCACCCCAAGCAACCCCAGCCACACCAATCTATTCACCAAACCAGGCTTGGCTCAGCCTGACCCCTGCACTCCATGTGGGATGCACTCCGGGCCCTCCCCAAACTTCCTTTACCCAGCCTGACCTCCCTTCCCCGGGCCTGGGGTTAAACACTGGGTTGCTTCTGAGTAAGGCTGTCCGGGTTCCAATTCCAGCTGAGTGGCCTTCGGCAAGTAGTTCAACCTCAGTTCCCCCACCTGTAAAACGGGAATGACAGCAAAGGCTCCCTCCTCTCGAGGCTGTGAAGGCCGAGTGCAGCCACATGTGTAACACACCAGGCACACGGACTGGGGCACAGAGTGGGCACCCAATACGCACGCGTTGTCACGCCCATATCTCAGACTCTGCAGGTTCACTTCTCTCTGGAATATCTCTCCTCCACCCTCTAATTAGGCTGTTTCCTGTTTCCTGAGCTCGGAGGCTGGCTCCCTGCTGCCGTGCTGGCGGAATACACAACCTCCGTTTCACCTACGCTGCTCTGGCACCTTCCTCTCTGTGTCGGCCAACCTGTGCCAGGCCCTAGTGCTGGACCGTTTTCCTACAAAGAAAACCTAGAGCAGCCCCCTGCGCTGGGCTCCCCTCTTTCCCTTTCCACGCACTGCCCGCGGTGAAGAAGCACCGTGTGGCTGCAACCAAGTGCACTGCCAAGCAGGGCTGGCCCATCCCCACACCGCTGGATTGGCCGTAGCTGAACTCCGTATTGTTTTTCCACATGGTCTCTCTGACTGGAGACGAGAAGCATCCCTCTAGAAGGTCCCGCGAGAGAGTTAGACGATTGCTCCACCCTTTGCCCCATCACCACAACCTCCCCTTGCCAGGCTGGGTCTTGTTGATAGAGAAAAGAGGCTTAAGGAGGGAGAGGGGTGCACTTCTTCCTCACCCCTAACCCTCTCCCCTGCGTCTGCATTTTTTGTGATCCAAAGCCACATTCAGCTTGTTCAAAAAGAACCACTTTCATTTTTGTAGGGTTGGCTCAAAACACGGGAAGCAAGGCGGCAGCAACGCCGCTGCACCGCCTAAACTGGTGCCTGGCCAGAGCGGCTGCGGGTGGGGGTGGGGGGGGCGGGGAGGTCACCTGGGGAGACTGGGGAGCCTGACGGGCAACACCGTCCCTTTCAAATAAAAAGTCAATGTTTTCAACGACAGTATCCGAAATAAAAATGAATGCATGGTTAATTTTAAACGGGGGAGGCGGGGGGCAGATGCAGAGAAAGAAGGGAAAGCCACAGGAATTAGACCCGGTGGTCCCAAAGCCTCAGACTCACGCAGCACAAGGCACCTTTTTCAGCCCCGAACTTCTCAACTCTCTTTATGTCCACATTCCGGTCTTGTTTGTCCCCCAGGCCCCGGCGCGGTGTGGTTCCCCGCGGGGCACCCAGCAGCCGGCCAGCGGGCAGGATGCCCCGTCACCCTGGCTCCGGGCTTCTGGACAGAGCGCGTCCAGGACCCGCCGCGCGCGGAACAGACCCTGGGCGAGGCGCAAAGCTCGGTTCCGACGGAGCCCGCGCAACGCTGCCACCGCGGGGGCGGGTGCCCGCCTCTGCCGGCCAGTGGGCGCCCGGAATACCCCGCCAAGCTTCGCTGCCCCTCTGCCGGCCCGTCCGTCCCGCGGGGGCAGGTCGGGGCCGGGAGGCGGAGAGCAGGGAGCTCCCCGGAGCGCAGTTACCTTGGCCGCAGGCGCCGCGCTGCAGGACGATGACCGGCGGCCGCTGCAGCCTCTCAGAGCGGCGGCTGGCGGCGCGCAGCCGGCACAGGTTGGCGTAGGTAGTGGCGTCGCTGCCGCACACCGGCTCGCTGCTGGAGCACACGCAGAGGCCGGCCTGCGCGCGCCGCCGCACCGTGGCCGAGGCGGGCACGCCGAAGGGCACCACGCACTGCAGCCCTTCGCCGCACGGGCCCTCCTGCAGGCCGCACTCGGCCCCCTCGGGCGCGCCGCACACCTCGCAGCAGCCGCACGCGTCGCGGACGCGGCCGCCCTCGCAGTGTCCCGGCGGCGGAGCGCAGCGCGCGGGCTCGCAGCGCTCGGGACACCCGGCCGCGCCTGGCGCCGCGAACAGCAGCAGCAGCAGCAGCGGCGGGAGGAACGGGGCGCGCGGGGGCTGCATGGCGGCTCCGACGGCGGCGGCGGCAGGCTGGGCGAGGGCGGGAGAGCGGCGCCGGGGAGCGCGCGGGAGGGACTCGGGGCCGGCGGGCGGGAGCGCGCGCGGCCGCCCGGCCCAGCCCATTGGCCCCGCGGCGGTGACGAGCCGCCTTGGGGACGGGCACTGCACCCGGGAGGGGGGCCGGCCGGACGGCGGGGGCAGGGCGGGCGCGCCGGGGCACGGCGGGGCTCGTGGGCGCGGGCGGGGCGGCTCGCGGGTGGGCCCGCCGGCTCGCGGGGCCCCGTTTCCCGGTCTTCGCTCCCCCACGTATCCGCGTCTCGCGGCTTCCCTCGCCGCGATTCGCGACCTTAAAACTAACAAGAGGCTCTGCACGGGGCAACCTGCGGTGGCCCGGCGCGCGAGCGCCCGGGAAAGTTCCCGCAAATTGCCGAGTTGGGGGCCCGCCCCGGCCGCGGGCGGGGCCGTTGCCCAGACCCCGGGCGGTGGCACCGCCGGCCCCGGTCACGCGCTCTAGAGGAGGAGGACGGGCACCTCTCTGGAGCTAATCCCCGTGCTCGGCACGCGCGACCGGGACCGTGGACCCTGGGCAGCCCTACGAAGAAGGCGGGGCCCGCGGGGCTGGCAGAAAGCCAGCGCCCAGACCCACCGTTAAGTGGAAAAAGCAAAGAGCGTAAGTAATTAGAATATAATCGCTCGAGTCAGATTCTTTTAAAAGGTTGTTATGGGCAGGATGCGTGCTTGTACGTGCACAGAATAGCTCCTGAAGGAGAAGCGAGAAGCTGCTGGCGCGCGGGGTGGGGGGAGGCTGGGGTGGGAGAGGGGCGTTGTACTGTTTGAATTTTTCACTACGTGCGTGATTCTCTCAAAACGTTGTTATTAAATAAAAGAGTTCGCCCTTGATCTCCCACTTGAGAGTCTTCGGCGCGTCATTTGGGACAGACGCCAGCCCTAGGCGTCGTCAGGAGGAGCAGGGGCGACCCTGAGGTGGGTCCCCGTGCCCTGGCGGTGCCAGGCCGGCAGGTGGGCAGAGCTTGAGCCGGAGGACCCTGTAAGAGGCGGGCTCACGCAGCCTTGGGCCCGGCCAGCCGGACAGAGGCTCCCAAGGGCGGGTGGGCACGGGCCTGAGATGACCGGCCTTAGGGGGGCTTAGCGACTTTTCACTATTCTTCTGTGTTTGGGCTGTTCCCTTGGGCACGCGGTACTTTTCCAACAAAAATAGTTCAAACGTAAAATCCAAATATGTGTAACCCCCGCTCAAAGCACCTCCCAAATGTGAGGCATGTTAGCGTCCAGGGTCCAGAGGGGTCCCTGGGACCAAGAGCCCGGAAGCAGGAGGTCCGGGACCCCGGGGCATGACAAAGATGTCTTGGTCCCCAGCCTGTGTCCCTAGACCCCATGGCAGTATTTCCTAAAGCCAGAACCTCCTTCTTGTGGGAAGAGAGGCCTTCACTCAGAATTTACTCAGCCCTGGATACCAAAGGGTGATACCTCTGCTGATTAGAGGCCCTGAGTGCCTGACTGGCTGTGATTACCCAAAAAGGGGCTGGGCAGGGTGCAGGAGAGGAATAATTAGCAAAGTCCGTCAGGAAATAAAAAGACTCTCCCCACTGCAGGCCAGTGAGCAGATGAGATAAACACGGCCTGCGGTGGTGGATAAATTGGTGAAAACTCCTTTTCATCCAATTCTTGTATTTTACAGATGAGAAAACTGAAGGCCAGAAAGGGTTAGCGACTCCCCAGGTCACACCACAAGTTAAGAGCGATGGAGCCAGAGCACCTTCTCAACGGTCTGTGCCTGCAAGTTCCCATCCTCCACCCTCCAGCCAGACCACAGAGTGAACTAGATGATTCAAAACAAAACGTGACCGCAACTTACCGGGCTCCCTTCTTGTCAGAGAATAAGTCCCTGAGGGTCCCACTGAGCCCCATCACACTCGCATCCCGTTCTCCACTCCATCCCCCCACCACGCACACTTTGCTCCCCCCGAGTTGAATAACTTGCATTTTCTGGAACATACCTTGCTGTTTAAGGTTTCTCTGCCTTTGCTTACGCTCTCCTCTCTACCTGAAGCGCCCTTCCTCCCCTCCAGTGTGAGTTAATGTGACCTAGGGAAGCCAGCAGGAGCCATGTCATCTGATGGGCTTGGATTCAGAATCCCACTTCTGGCCCTTAATTCTGTGCTTTCTGTAAGTTGCTTAAGGACCTCAGGGACAATTCACCGGGAAAATGGCCGTGACAACGGGTCTCCCTGGAGTAACTAACCTAAGAGCGTTTTTGGCAATGGAACCACTCCTGTGATGGTTCACAACCTAGAAGAGGTGTTTGTGACTAGGCCACAGGGCTGTACTGCTAGGGAACGAAGATAGCACCTCCCTGCTGTTGGAAGCCATGCTGGTGGTTTCATCAGGAGGAGTCAACTGAGGGAGGAATGGAAGACCGAGCAGAACCTGAGAAGCAGGATTGGAAATGCCCAAGGTTTTAGAAAGACCATGATCGCGTCACGATCACCCCCCTGCTCTGAGGATAACGTGGATCGCCAAGGAGACAGCTTGATCCAGGGGCCCCAACAAGTCCACGGACTCTGAGTTAGAAAATTAAAGTCCCACTGAAAGGACTATGGGGGCCCTGAACCATCCACGTGGGGGGGTGTTGTGTGTGTGCCGTGTGTGTCCACGAGAGGGCATGTGTGGAAGAACACAGAATAAATCAGGTGAAACCTGGCCTCTCGGGCCCAGCATTGACCTTCCCTTTGTCCCAGCATCTCCATATCTAGAAATATGATCTGAAAGGGTTACTCTTTCTCTCTTTTATTTCTTCCTCCTCTGCTGCCATTTATAAAGACAGTTTCTTAAAAGATGCATTTTTTGAATACATCATGAAAAGTCATTTCGCACTCGCCAGGTCTTGGCACAGATTCCTAGAGAGGATTTTTCCAGGGAAAAGGGGGCAGTTCTGAAGCCACACAGGCGCATTCCCTGCCATCCCCTCTGCAGCCCAGATCTGCAGCATGTAAGCTTTCATTTTGAACAAAGTCAAGTCTATTCATGAAGAATGAACAATGAAACACCATGGGTGCCAAAGCCTGGGTTTGGAAATGCGGCTTCTGAAGTGGAACCATGGCTGTGCTTCCCAGCAGGAGAAAGATCTCCCACGGGGCCTCCCAAGTGCATGAAGGACCCAGAGTGGTGGGGGCCCTACTGCCTTTCCTCATCCGCAGGACCAGAAGCTAAGGAGCGGTGGTAACACTTTTGACTCTTCCTAAAGTCTTATCAGTCCCCTACCCCCTAATTTCCCGGTCTCTCAGTCACAGTCACATGAAGTCCAGACTGCATGCCCCATGCTGTCCCCCAAGATGCCCTCAAACCAGGCTGCCCTCTGGTCCCAGGGCGGCAGGTATCCTGAGTTCCCCCATAGCGCCCCTTCTCACTCTGTAGTAACAGAAGCCTGGCTGGCACATGCGACCTCTGAGCTGGTTTGGGCTCCCGTCCCTCTGAGTACCAGGCACGCTCCCGTCACCTCCCGCCACCCCCGCCCCCCCGTCAGAAGGCGGTGACCTCCTGTGACAACAGGCACACCCTGGTCCTGCTTCTCTGAAGACAGTCTCACGTCCGATCGGTTTGGTTTGGTTCAGGAGAAACTTCTTGAGCGTCTGCCACGTGGTGGCCACTCTACTGGCCACCGGAGATGTGGTGTTGAATGATGGAGCCCCTGCCCCGCAGGATCTCAAAGTCTAGAATTTCCTGCCGTGATGGAAAGGCTCTCTCTACTTGTGCTGTCCCAGACGGTCAGTCGCCACCAACTAAACGTGGCTGCTGAGCTTTTGAAATGCGGCAAGTGCCAGTGAGGAGCTGAATTTTACTTGTCTTTCATTTTAATTCATTGAAGTGTAAACAGCCACGTGAACGCACTCTGTGAGGCGCATGAAACTAGTGCCTGTTACTCAGGAGCGAGAGGGACAAGAAAACAGATGCAGGGGGGTTGAAAAACTTCCGTGAGGGGAAAATTGGGGCGTTAGAGGGGTGCTAACGGAGCTCCCATCTCTTTTTTTTTTTTTTTTTTTTTTTTTTTGGGGTACAGGGGCCTCTCACTGTCGCGCCCTCTCCCGTCGCGGAGCAGAGGCTCCGGTCGCGCAGGCCCAGTGGCCATGGCTCACGGGCCCAGCCGCTCCGCGGCATGTGGGATCTTCCCGGACCGGGGCACGAACCCGCGCCCCCTGCACCGGGGCCCGAACCCGCGTCCCCCGCATCGGCAGGCGGACCCTCAACCACTGCGCCACCAGGGAAGCCCCGGAGCTCCATCTTGAGGGATGGGGAAGAGCAGGAAGCACATCGTCCACGGGGCTGGGGAACGGGGCGTGATATTACGAGTGCGCCTAGTTGGGAAAATTCTAGTGTGGCTACAGGCGGGAAAGGGGCCCCCGTGGGTAGGAGAGGCAGCTGGACTGGGGCCAGGTTGAGAAGGGCTCCAACTGTCCACCTAAGGAAGTTACACTGTTGCTGATAAGTTCCACTAGGCTTTCAAGGAGCTGTGTTTTGGCAAAATCACCCTGCTGCAGTATGGATGGTAGACTGAAAAAAAAAAGTGGATTCAGTAACAGACATTTAAAACTATAGATACATTATTCGATTTTAGGTGAAGGAGAACTTTGAATTATATTGAAGATGCAGTTAGCATAACCCTAAAGGATAAGAAGCAAAGAGATTCCATTAGCTTTGTAATATTTAATTCATTTCAGCAATGACTTCTTCAGCGCAAACCCCTCCTTCAGAAATAGTGCCCACGGTGTGGATGTCTAAAATATTCTGGAGAACTTCTGAAGCCCTTTAGGAATATTAGGATTTCTAATATCAAGTCACAAAACATTTCACGGCTATTAATTAAAGAAGGACCCCCCTAGAAAACAATCCCAGACCTGGCTATTGCCCTGTTTCCTTTCAAGCCCTCAAGATCTCTAATTCAGACCTTTCATTAATTTAGACTAACCTGTCGCCTAAATCAACTGCAGAAGACCAACGGTCCACGTTTGCACTAATTAGCTCTTTCCAGTATATTTGCTTTAGAAAACCAAAAGTGCAAGGTGCGTGACCAGTTTTTTCCACTCTCAATGACCAAATATCAGACAGACACAATTTCAAATAGACCCACAGGCAGGCACCAAACTGTAATGAATGAAAGCTTGTCAATTTTCTGTTATTCAGGAGCTGCATGAAAAGCTGAACAAGGTCACATGTAGAGCATGCCGCCTTTTAGGCAAGATTGTTCGCGTTTTTTCTTTTCTTTTTGAGGAGAGGAAGGGAACGAGCATTTACTGAGTGTCAGCAGATTCCCAGCAGTTTAAATATACAAGCTTGACAACAGCCCTGTAATATAGGTATTATTATCACAACCTTGCTTTTGAAATAAGGAAACTGAGACTTGGAAAAATCCAGTAATTTATCGAGGTCATGAGTGTTAGAGGTGAGATTTGGTACCCGGGTCACTCTCTCCTCCCAGTTGTGTGTGATTAACTCTTCCTGGCCACACTGGAAAAGGCTTCATGGAGGAAGTGACGTTTGAAAGTAGGCACAAGAAGTATGTCTAAAGGCACAGAACCAAGGCAAGCCTGTTTAAAGAGCAACGAGGAGCCCATTTTGTCTAGACAGGTAGGAAATAAGCATGGGAAGGGAGCTTGGGGCAAGACTGTGGAAGTTCATATGCCTTATTAAGGAGTTTGGATGAGTCAACACAAACCAGCACCACGTCACAGAAAACAAACCGAAATGCAAACCCTGTTGGTGGTGGTTTGATGATGTCATCTTTAGGTAGAGAAGGGAGCATCCTGCTACCCCCTTGGGTTAGTCACAAAATGAACCCTGGAAAATATCATTCAGAAATGAGTTGGAAAAAGCACTTATTGGAAAAAAAAAAACAAAACCTGCCTTCAGAAAAGGGTTTTTTGGGTTTTTTTTTTTAAGAAAATATTTTTTAACATTTAAGAGGTTTTTTAGAATGTGTAGTCTTTTTAAGGATATCTCATATTTTTATTGATATATTTATTTTGGACCTCAGGTGCACAGGATTGAGTAAATCATACTTTTTATGTTTCCATTCAAGGCCCCTCTCTTGTTTTATGTATTTATTTATTCTCTTTTATTCACATTCCATCTCTCCACCTCCATCCCACTCTCAATCATTCTGATGGTTCATTGTGTGTCTGTTTATTTGCACGTATTAGTGCAAACAGGTATTGGTTTGGATGCATGCATTTTTACTGAGGTGTTATTGACATATAATATTATATTAGTTTCAGGTGTACAACATAATGATTCGGTATTTGTATATGTTATGAACTGATGGCCACAGTAAGTCCAGTTAACATCTGTCCATCCTCATGGATAGTTAGTTACAAAAATTTTTTCCTGTGGTAAGAACTTTTAAGATTTATTCTCTTAGCAACTTTCAAATGTGTAATACAATACTATTAACTGTAGACACCATGCTGTACATTACAGCCCCAGGACTTATTTATCTTATAGCTGGAAGTTTGTACATTTTGACCCCTTTCACCCATATGTGAACCATATGTGACCCCCTCACCTATATGGGAAAAAGTCCACATATAGAACATGCTGTCTTTTAGGAAAGATTGTTCAACTTTGACTCAAGGAAATTATGAGCCAGAATTTTAAAGGTACTCGTAACAAGACTTTTTAAAAGGGAGGGGGTGCTTCAACCTTTGAGTTATCCCACCATCTAGTTACATAGACACTAAAGTACCCTCAAAGTGCCAAAGTTCTATAAGCGTTAAAAAGCATTCGCTAAGTTTATTTATCAGTAGGATCTCTAAGGTGCCTGGAAATCAAAGTTTAAACCAACTTGACCTAGAAGGCCCAGATTCTTCTTCTACAAACTTGAATTGTCTTCTTACATATACCGCCAAGTGTTTTTTTCTTTTAGTTTTTTTTTTTTTAATCCTTAAACCAATGGGAACCATGAGGTGTGTAAAGCTGTGAGAATATAAAAGAATTATGCAGCTTTCTCCATGTCTCCTCTAAAAACCTGGACCAGAAGTCGCTGACAGCTGAGGTCTCTGCTCCCCTCTGTATAACCCCAAGCCCTGCCGCCAGCTCAAGGGGCCGCCCAGATGGCCCTCCACGGGCTTTGGGCTTCCCGTCACCCAGTCACATTCTCCCACCCAGGCCATCTTCCTGTTTCCTTTGTCTGGCACAGAATAGGTTCATTGGAAATATTTGTCAATATTCTTGATTCACCAGCTGTAAAGAACGTGTGCTTTGACTAACTTGAACCAGAGAAGGGCTGGTCCTGCCTGGACCTCCCTGTGACCATAGCTACTAGGCCAGGGGGTCTCAAACCTGAGCGGGCATCAGAAGCTCCTGGACGGCTGGTAAAAACTCAGATAGCTGAGCTCCACCCCCCCGGGAGTTTCTGTTTTGTCGACCTTAAACAAAGGTAGGGAAGAGCAGAGCAGAGACGGCCACTGCTCCCATTTATTGAGGATGGAGGAACTCGGGCTTCAGCTAGGGATGGGGTTTTAATCAGGAATGGGATGTGGTCAGATTTGTGTGTTAGAAAGACCACCAGGACCAGGGTGGAAGCGGGCCTGAGGGATAGGGAAGTAGAGGGAGGGTTCTGGCGGGAGAGAAGAGCGTATGGTAAATAGAGTTCAGCTAGGATTTTAGCAGCTGGGCTCACGTTGTGCAACAAAGAAGGAGTCTGCCGCTCTGCCTGCAGTCAGCTCCCTCTCCTCCCCACTCAAATGTCAAGCGCAGACTCGCCAAGGGCGGAAATGAAGGGCACACATCCAACTGAGCAGAACAGACTGGCTGTCCCAGGCCCTCAGGAGGCCGGCCTCTCCCGCCACCCCCTCCTCCTTGGCTACAGCCAGTCCTGGATGGAGAATGCGCCGTGTGCTAGGTGCAGGGGGTGTGACGCAACGACAAAGGTGCTGTCTGCTCGCCAGCCGGCTGCCCACCTGGGTCAGCTCTGGGAGAGGCGTCTTTTCCCAAGTCACACAGAGGTGCCCCAGAGGATGGGTACCCTGAAAACTCTTTTCCTGAATCGCTAATGACCTGAGGGAGGACATTCTCCTCCCTGGCTTTAATGGTCCTCCTCGGCGAGAGGAGATGACAGAGATCCCTGTTGTCCAATAGAACCACGTGGGGAGCTTCAAAGACAAAAATGCTGGTGCCCAGGAATCTGGCAAAACTTGGATAAATTCAGTAACCGATAGTATCGAGTCTGTGTTGATTTTTTGGTTTTGATCATTTTACTGTGGCTGCAAAAGGGAAAGTTGTTTTTTGTTTTTGTTTTGTGTTAAGAAAATACACACTGAAATATTTAGAAGTAAAGAGGCTTCAGAGGTAGAGAATGATTAAGCACATGTGGTTAACACTTAGGGAATCTGGGCTAAGGGTAAATAAGAGTTTTGTCCTATTTTTGCAATTTTTCTCTAAACCTAAAATTATTTCCAAAAAGAGAATTTTGAGGAAAAACAATAAGCATCAGCAAGCCCATGAAAAATTCTCAACATTGTTAGTCATCAGCAAATCAACACCATAATGAGATGCCACGTCACATTCACTAGGGTGACTAGAATCAAAAAGCCAGGCGAGACCAAGAGAAGGCAAGGATGTGGAGAGATGGGACCCCTCATACACTGCCGGTGGGAATGGAAGCTGGTGCAGCCGCTTTGAAAAAGAGTCTGGCTGTTGCTCAAATAATTAAACAGAGTTACTAGCAGTTCCACTCCTAGGTATATACCCAAGAGAAACAAAAGCATATATCCACACAGAAACTTGTACGTGAATGTTCAAAGCAGCTTTATTCATAATAGCCAAAAGATGGAAATAACCCAAATGTCCAATTGATGTGCCATGTCCATATAATAGAATATTATTCAGCCATTAAAAGAATGAAGTACTGATACATGCTACAACATGGATTATCCTTGTGAAAGATTCACAAGATCTTTCTTGGGATTACCTGATGATGGGTTGCCCTAAGTGAAGGAAGCCAGTCACAAAAGACTAGGTATTGTATGCTTCCGTTCATATGAAAGGTCTAGAACAGGGAGATCTACAGAGACAGAAAGTAGATTCCTTGTTGCTTAGGGCTGTTGAGGGAGGATGAGGGGATAGACAGGTAATGGCTAAAGCATGCAGGGCTTCATCTTGAAGATATTTAAAAATTGACTGTGGTGATGGTTGCACATGTCTGTGAATATCCTGAAACCCACTGAACTCTACACTTTTCTATGGTGAATTGTATGCTATTTGCATTATTACTCAATAAAACTTTTTTAAAACCCCTCTAGGGAAGAGATATGGGAACATATGTATATGCATAACTGATTCACTTTGTTATAAAGCAGAAACTAACACACCATTGTAAAGCAATTATACTCCAATAAAGATGTTAAAAAAAAAAAACCAACCAACCCTCTAGGGGGTGTGGTTGAGCATCCCTGGTGTCTAGTTTTCAGGGCCCTCCAGGGACGGCAAGGAGCAGCCCGGCTGAGAACCACAGGCTGTTCCTATGTAGTGATGCTATGTGAACACATGTTTGAAGCATCCAGTTATTCTATAACCAGGGTAATGTCCTTAGATCCAAAATTCGGTGGCACTGGGAATTCCATTTGTCTGATCCACAGCCCTTATTTAGTCAACCAAACCGTGCTTGGATGGCTCATCCCATGCCACCCCCGCCCCACAACTTCAGCAGGCTGGGAGCTGCCTGGACCAGCCACCTGGCCTGCCCATCGAGCGAGACGGTGCCAGCCACAGAGCAGACACAAGCTGCACGCTGGCTGCGTTAGAGATGCTCGCTTAGCAGCAGAAGCCAGGTATGGCATTGAAGTGACACACTTTCATCTTCATTTTCATTTACTTTCTTCCCTTCAGCTTGGTTCTGTTTTTGATGTGACCTCTGCTGTCACGGTCGGGACTCCCGGATGGTGATGGCGGGGCACCAGCAGCACGTTATCCGTGATGCGTCACAGCCGAGGTACTTTTCCACTGGGCTCACAGCCACAGCCCTTCTCCATCCTTCCGTAGAATCACCGCACACCATGGACACTTGCCTCTCTCTCTCCTGCTGGACTCCACTTCTTAGGGACAGTTTCCGGGTGCTCAAGCCTATCCCAGTGCCTAGCACCCAGTTATTAAATTGACTCTCTATTCCTTTAAAAAAAAAAAAGAAGAAGAACCACCACTTTTAGAAATCAGACTGAAAACTCAGTCTCTTGCTTTCACACGAGCCTTCCTGGCGTGAAGACCTGCAGCTTGATAGGAGTGGAGGGAGAAAAAACCAGAACCCTCGGTTTCAGGAAGACGGAGCCCAACCCCTGTGATCATTCAAAGAGATTTCAGGAACTCCTCCACTAACGGCCCAATTTCCCTGGCTTGAGATTCGAGAGGAAACAGAAGAAAGACCCAGGGGGTTACTTATACACCGAACAAGAAATGCAGGATATAAAACTGTGCATGTTGTTTGCTCCTGATTGTTTAAAAAAATAATCATCAGACTTAAACCTGGAAGGAACAAAGCCTGAGTGTTAACAGTGGTTCATTCTGCGTAGAGGGGTGATGGGTGATGGATGATAGTTTCTGCTGCTTTTTATGTTTTGCACTAACCATTAATACTAGGGGAGGGAGTATTAAAATGAAGGAAGGAAAGGTCAAGAAAGCCAAAGCCCTGTTAGGGGGCAACCTCCCCAGTCGTGCTCTCCTTAAAGCCAAGGCCCCCTCTCCTAGGGCCCCTCAACCCTGGGCTGTGCTCCTTCCTGGGGTCACTCCTAGTCCCTTAGGCACTTCAAACCCACTTTTTCCCGCCTCTGAGCTCAGCATCTGCTCCATCCGTGACTGCCTTCTACTCATTGGTAGAGTGTGTACCAAGTGCTTAGCACTGAATGAATACAAAAAGATTACAGATTGTTCCAAATCTATATTTTCTGACATTTTAAAATGAGGATGCTTTTCTATGTTTTTTAATCCACCAAGATATCTATATGTCTTTAAAAAACAACAACCCTTGAAGTCTTTAGATAAGCTCTTCTGGTATCTGGACGTGGCTTATCCACTCCTTTTCTGTTTTCCCTGTTTCACTGTCCCCATCCCTAGGGGCCAGTTCTCTGCGTAGTGGCGCAAGGAAATGGCCTTGCAAACTCTATAGAGGTGGAAACTCCCAGGATACCCTTGAAGATGGTGTTTAGGAATCACAACATAATTTAACAATAATCAGGACAGCTGGGTATTGGCATGTGGATGAAAGTATAGATCAATGGAACAGGAAGGAGCCCAAATCAGACTCATACAAACAGTCACCTGATGTCACAAAGGCATAACTGCAATTAAATAGGGTCTTTTCAATAAATGGTGCTGGATTAATTGGCTATTGATACGGGGCGGGAAATGAACATAGGTCCCATACAGACATCAAATGTAATTACTTCAAAGTGGATCACAGACCTAAATTTGAAAAGTAAAAATAAAGAGTCCAGGGACCCTATGGCCTGCAGAGCCTAAAACGTTTACTATCTGGCCCTTTACAGAAAAAGTTGCCAACCCCTCATTTAGACCATCAGTAAAAGAATAAATCGAGCCTTAATTTGTAACTTCCAATTGGCCAATTTCTGTGGTGTAAATGGTCCCCCTGTGGGCACGTCACACTGCCAGTGTAACATCACTGAACACGGAATTGGAAGGAGAGGCAGGGCACACAGCATCACACAGGCCATCAACCACCCAGGTCCAGTAGATGTAAATAACCCCTAGAGCATGGGTAATAGTTAGATGCAGTAAAACAACTAGGAAGTGATGAGTTCTGAGTTGTTTTATTACCTTTGTTCCTAATGTAATTTATGTAATTGTAAGTTTATGTCTAATTTTCAATAATGGCTGTTTGACAACCAGCTTGCATGATTCCCCAAAATTCAACAGTTGACTCTCCTGAGCCAGCCCCCAGCACCTCACCAACTGCAGTGACCAATGGCCTGGCAGATGTCAGTTTTGTGGCTTGCGTCCACATCGGGTTCCACAGAACCGGGGGGAACACCCTTCTCTGTGCCCACTTTGCCACCTGGTCCTAAAGCAGGGGCACTTCTTATCATCCTATCTCCAAAGGCACATGTTACTCACAGCCTTCTCTGTGCTCAGAGCCTCCACCCAGCCTTCCTCGCCCTCCACGCACACGGCCTCCTCTCCGCAAACCTCCTTCCCCCAAATGCAAACAGCTACCAGGAAGATCCCCAGTGGGCAGACGCCCCTGCCCACAGAGTCACCTAACACAGCTACTGTCACCTCTCAGTTGTTAACAGGAGCGCCTCACAAAACTACAAACTTGACGCAATTCCAATTTTTAAAAAGTAAGATATTTTGGAACTCCAAGATAAAGATTCAGAGTTTCAAAAATTGAATAGAAAAACATTCTCATGATATTAAAATATATTGTTAACTACAATTACTCATATTGTATGATCCTGGCAGAGAAATATCCATATTCATGTTCTAAGAAGTTCAGAAATGGACTCCACTCTGAGTGATTACTGCCTGAGTGCTATAACCTGAATGTCTGTGTCCCCCCCAGATTCGTATCTTGAAACCTAACCCCCAAGGTGATTGTACTGGGAGGTGGGGCCTTTGCAAGGTGATAAGGCCATGAGGGCTCCACTCTCACCCCATCAGAGACCCCCGAGAGCTCCCTTGCCCCTCCGCCACGTGAGGACAGAACGAGAAGACAGCTGCCTAGGACCAGGAAAAGGGTTCTCACTAGACACCAAAACAGCTTGATCTTGGACTTCTCAGCCTCCAGAATGGTAAGAAAGAAATTTCTGTTGTTTATAAGCCACTCAGCCTAAGGTATTCTGTTGTAGCAGCCCAAGCTGACTAAGACACTGATAAAAGTCTTATTTCAAGTCAGTGGAAAGAAATAGATTTTTAATGCTAACAGCTTAGAGAAAACTGGACAGACTCCTGTGCTAGTGTTAAGGACATTGATCCCATCTTACTCGGCGTCTCCCGTAACACATCCATACAACAGAAGCTTCTGAATATTCAATGCCAGAAAGGTTCTCTGGCTGAGTAAAGGTGACATGCTTCTTTGCACCAAACAACAGACTTTCAGAACTCCACATCTGCTTCTTCCATTGCCAGGAGGCTCGGAGTTAAATGGTAGAAGCACCTTTCCTAGACTCCTGATAAAATTCTGTCTCTATAGAAGGTATCAAACAAAGAAAACTTTTCATTCTCATCTGAGTGTAATCTCTCAAGGCAGGTGGACGCAGGCAGCCTTTCTCCGCGGGGTCCCTCAACTGAACCCCAGAACACAGATGGTGATATGGGTGACCATTTTCTCAGCTCCCCTAAGGAGATGCCTAGGAGAGAATTCACGACACGCAATGGATGCTTCAGGGCAGCGGGTCTCAGACTTTATGGGCACCGGAATCACTTAGAGGCGTTAAAACAGATTGCTGGTCCCATCCCCAGAGGCTCTGATTCAGTAGCACTGGGGAGGGGCCGATAATTTGCACGTCTAACAAGTTCTCGGGTGACGGTGACGCTGTTGGTCTCCGGACCACACTTTGAGAGCCACTGCTTTCGGGAATTAGAATTTACTTTCTCCCACTGCAGGCTCAGAAGAGCAATGGGGCTGTTGAAGGGGACCCTGGACCTCCACCAGCTGTGAGTGACTGCTGAAACCACGCATTCTCGCAGTACTTTCACAGAGCGGCCAACACTACCAGGACCTGTTTAAATTTTGTTTTCTGTCTTATGTACTTCTCCTTGGGGCCAATCTAATCAACAAACCGCTAGGCTGAGGCTGTTTCCATTTTCTAATCTTTTCCAAATGTTGAAGTCATTGGCTTTTTGAAAAGACTGCAGCAGTGAGAGAAAACGCTATACAGTCAGCCCAGAGTTCAAGCACAAAATCTGAAAATGCATTCCAGTTCCAATGAACTGAGTTGAATGTTGGCACAGGAAGGGAGAGGGAATCAGGTGTTTTGGGGCCATCGTGGCTTGTGCTGTGGGAAGCTGAGAAAGCAAGTCCAACATGTCGAGGAGGAAGTCGCATCTTAGCGGAAATGGAAGCATGAGCGGCATTAAACGGCACAAGGGATCAGGAAAGTGGCGTTCAGGCAGGACCGGCGCGAACAACGACAGGGAGGTAGGAAAATCAGGAAACAAAGAATGGTTCCCTGGAACTGGTGCGCAGGCTATACAAGAAGCACTGTGTGAGAAGGTGGAAACGTAAGCGCCTGAAGCTAAGAAGTTTAAGCACTTTCCAGAAGGAGACTGTTTCTCCAAGGGGAAACCCAGACTTGTTCTCCTGGGATCCCTGATTCTTTATGAGAAATTATATGTGTCACACTTGAATTTTCATTTTTAGACGACCCATACATTTGATTTAGATGGCCTCCTTATACCTGAATAGCACCACTTTATTCTGGTGCCCGTGTTTGCGTTTGTAATCACCTTGGTGCCAAGTAAAAATCAGATGATATCACAACTTGCCATATAAACAAAGTGTTCACGTTAGTTCATTTGAGTTGAAGACAAAGTGAGTTCTCACACTGTGTGTTTTGCTCAGCTCCATGCAAATACATTTGAAAACTTAGAATGTATACTTTTCTAGGAATATAACTTGTTGAAACTGATTCCAGGGACTTACTTCCCTGGTGGCGCAGTGGTTAAGAATCCTCCTGCCAATGCACGGGACACGGGTTCGAGCCCTGGTCCGGGAAGATCCCACATGCCGCGGAGTA
>NC_041233.1:75241696-75244819 GCF_002837175.3 Physeter macrocephalus
TAAGTAAATAATTTTTAAAAGTTAAAAAAAAAACAGATTCCAGAAAAGATAGAAAACCTAAGCGCATCAATTTTCATAGAGGACATGAGGAAGTTGTCAAATGTAGCCCCGCAAAACAGGTCCAACAGGTTTCACAGGGAAAGTTCACCAACTCTTTAGAGGAATAATTCCAAGTCTTTTTCAGCTGCTCCAAAACAGCTTAAAAGAAGAAAATCTTCCAAGTTCTTTCCACGAAGCTAGGTATAACACCACAAAGTCTACAAAGACTAGATCCACACAGAAGAAAAATACAAACCAGTATCACTTGTATTTATGCAAAAAAACCCAAATAAAGTTATAGCAAACAGAATCAAGCAGTACATTTTAAAATAATGCATCCTGACCAAATGGTACTTATTCCTGAAATGTAATGATAGATATTAGGAAATGGATTGTTATTCACCAAATTAATTGATCTAAGGAGGGAAACAAGATTATTTCCACAGATATTGAAGATATTTGATAAAATTCAACTACCCTTCTTCATTTAAAAAAAACTCAATAAAATATGAATAGTTGAAGACTTCTTTTTTTTTGTTTCTTTTGCGGTACGCGGGCCTCCCTCTGTTGCGGCCTCTCCCGTTGCGGAGCACAGGCTCCGGACGCGCAGGCCCAGCGGCCATGGCTCACGGGCCCAGCCGCTCCGCGGCACGTGGGATCCTCCCAGACCGGGGCGCGAACCCGGTTCCCCTGCATCGGCAGGCGGACGCGCAACCACTGCGCCACCAGGGAAGCCCTTGAAGACTTCTTTAACCTGATCAAATATTCCCACCTCAGCCCAAAAGCCAGCACCAGGCCCTTCAATGGGAACCACTAGAGGCCTTTCCACTAAAGTCAGGAGCATGACAAAAATGACTGCAATTGCCTGTTATTTAAGACGGTAATTCATGACCACAGAGCTCAAGTGGGCTCTCAAGTGTTGCCAGGATGTCCTCTATTTCCGTAGTCCATTCCTTTTCCACAGTCTGAGACAATTCACACCTTCTACTCTCTCCTCGAACCTCTAATACCGTCTTCCCCATCTCAGCGTTGAGGATTGTTTCCTAAGTTGCTGAGACTGAGGCAAGCAGACTTTCAGAGACTCCTTCCCTCCACATGCACCCACTTACTCTGCCCTCCCACCACAGAAGAACACCGACATATTGAATAAAGCCAAGCCCTCTACTGGTGCGCTAGATTCCATCTCATCTCCTCCAGGACTTGGTTCCAACAAGTCTCCCCACCTCCTACATCAGCAATCCTCCTTTTGCTATTGGGTCATCCCATCAACGAAAGGCCACTATTTCTTCTATCTTAAAAAAACAACAAAAAAATCTTGACTCCGCTTTGGCTACCAGCAACCATCCCATTTCTCTGCTCCTGTTACATACAGCAAAACTCACAATATTTCTCTTTGGTCCACTCCACCAAAACTGCTCCTATTAAGATTTCCAGCGGCCTCCACACTGCCAAGCCGAGCAGTCATTTCTCAGTCGGCCTCTTACCAGACCTGTGAGCATCATTTGACACATCTGAGCCCCTCCTCCTTGACTCATTTTCTGCCCTTTGCTTCCAATTGACTTGTGGTCACAAATTCTCATTTTCCACTGCCAGTTCCTCTTCTGAGGCCTTAATGTTGGAGCACCCTGTCCATTCCTTGGTCCTCTTTTCTCCTTTCCTCATCTCTCTAATCCAGCCTCATAGCTTTGAATTGCACCTAGTATGTTGAAGGCTCCCCAATTTTTATCTCCAATAAAGATTTCTCTCAATTCCAAAACTGTATATCCAACTGCCTTCCTGACCTTTCTCCTTGGTATCTGATAGGCATCTCAAACCATTACACTCAATACTGCAGTCGCAACCTTTGCCCTCAAACCTGCTCTACCTGCAACCTCTGCCACCTCAGCTCAAGGGCTCTCTGTTCTTCCAGTTGTCCAGGCCAAAAAACTTGCCGTTATCCTTAAAGCATCACTTCCCTTCACTCGCCATTTCTAATCCATTAGGAAATCTTCCACTTTGGAAATACAGACAGGCAAAAGGAGAGTGAGAAGTAAGGATAACGTGAGTGATAACATGAACCAGGACAAGGGGCACCATGCATATGAAAGTCACAAAGGAAAAGATGTCACTGGGACCAATGGCCTCTATTTGGAAATAATAAGGTTCCACAGGGAAGAGATTAAGTCCACATCGTGAAGGTACCAAAGCCAGGCAAAAGTGAATTTTGATGTGGTTAAGTTCCTAAATCATGGAAAGTTCCCCGCATTTCCCACCCCCTCATTCTCTCCTGCCCCAACGCCGACCAATGCTGAAGAAAACCAGTATGACAGGTAAAAGTACTGTCATTTCGAAGGGAGAAAGAGGCCATGAAACTTCAAGGGAACAACTTAAATTTTATGCACGAACTTGGATACTTCAAATTCCAAATCATCATTTCCAAGTTTATTGTCATGTCACATAGTTTTTACTTAGAAGGATCTTTTGCTCTTCTGGGACCTTTCCAAATCCCCCCCGTCACTATGCTTCTCTTATTACCCACTCCACCATTACCACCTCAGTCTCTGGATGTGTAGTTTTCCATGACTGATTTGATCACATATTACACTTTCAATTTCTTTTAGCAAATTCCTTGTGGGTGTCATCTTTTTCTTAGGTTTCCTGTGCCCTGCATATTGTACACTGAAGACACCCATTTGACCCAAGACCTCATCAGAAGGTCAAAAGTTTCTTCACATGGAAAAACACCTCACTCTTACCCTATACCCAGTGACTATAACCAGTTTCTGCAACTCCTTCCAATTCCAGAATCTGGCATCCTAAAATAAAGCTATTTTAAAATCCTTATTCTGATAACCTTATTAATTTACATGTCAAATGTCAGGGCTAAAACTCTCTCAGGGAGGTTGTGATCAGGATATTTATCTACTATCGATTCTCAAATGTTAAATTTAAATGCATGTATAAAGAATCTATCATTTAAAATATTATGGTCCTGGGGCTTCCCTGGTGGCGCAGTGGTTGCGCGTCCGCCTGCCAATGCAGGGGAACCGGGTTCGCGCCCCGGTCTGGGAGGATCCCACATGCCGCGGAGCGGCTGGGCCCGTG
>NC_041233.1:75244866-75282242 GCF_002837175.3 Physeter macrocephalus
CAGAGGGAGGCCCGCATACCACAAAATAAATAAATAAATAAATAAATAAAATATTATGGTCCTGAAATATACTGAAAATAGATTGACTGAAAATTCAACTCATTTAATAATTTGGAGATAGTACAATATAAACAAAGAATGATTTTCAAGACTTCTACTGAGGCAGCAGTACCATAATGGTTAAGAGCCCAGACCTTGGAATAAAAAAGATTGGATTGTAAACCTAGTGTGATTTTAAACAACTGACTTTTATTTCCAAACCTGTAAAGTGGGAGGGAAATGTGATTATAAAAGGGCCACAATGAGAGATCCTTGTGATGATGGAATTGTTGTTTCCTGACCATATCGGTATCAATATCCTGGTTCTATTATTTTACTATAGTTTTTCAATGTTATCATTGGGTAAAACTGAGTAAAAAGATTATACAAGAGCCCTGTATTATTTCTTACAATTACATTTGAGTCTACAGTTATCTCCAAAGAAAAGGTTTATTAAAGAAGTCATTCACAAATGTTGACTTAAGTTTTATATTAATTTCCAAACTATCCTAGGCAATTACCTATCTTCTCTAATTTTCTGAGTGAAATAAAGTGAGATTTCAAATTTAACAATGATGTAACCAGAAGGTGGCGCTATTACTTCATTAATACACCATAGTAAGGCACTATTCACGTTACGTCATACAAATAAAACGCTAGGATTTCATTTCGTCAAAATTGTAAATGTTAACTGCAGTTCAGCAATATTTTCAATACATGTCTTATGTGAGGTTTGACAAAAATACAATTTTCGTTAAGTCATTAAAAATAAACAACATATACAAATAACCAATTCTGGATCTGCTTAACAGGGAAGTTTGCAAATGGAAAATACGAACCCATCTGAGTGTATTTTCCGCTGCGTCATATGTGGACTGTCAAACCTCCCGTGACAAGGAAGATTCTTACCAAGTCTGGTACTAAGCTGGTATGTCATTCCATTTTTATACAAACATTTCCTGCCTCACCAACTGTTAGAACTTCTGATAAAGACACAGCACTGCTTTAACTAGAAGTAAAAAAATGGCTGAGAAAGGGATCTTTTTTTTTTTTTTTTTTTTTGGTGAAAGCAACAAAGTTTAGAACTTCCACATTAAAATAAATAAATAAACAAAAACATTTAAAATACTTTTCAGGGAAAGAAAATTAAGTTGCACCAGTTAATAAAAATTACCAACACAGATCTCCTTTATCCAGTTGCATTATTACTAGGTGCTGGATACACAGCAAGCGTGGACTACTTGTTACTAACAGTGGGTTTGCAAGAAGCAGCCTCTAATACTTAACAGGGCGTTTTCATGAGTGCACGTCTGCAGCTCACCCGGGGATCAGTACGTCCTCTGAACTCATCCTTATTCATGTCATACCGATCTAACCAATAACCAAACACTGCAAAAGCAGCCTGGATGATTCAAACAATGCTTTGAAGCCAGCATAATTGATTTTGCTTTTGAGAACATGTTTTCTAATTAAGCAAAATAAGCTCTTTTTCCCAAAAAGACTCATGTTTCCTTGTGCAATTTCACATCAAGCTATACCCTTCCAAGTCTACCAAATAACGTCTGTCCTTAAATTCAAGTCAATTAACCAAACACATTTTGTACTTGTTCTATTTACTTGTTCACACAAGAACTGAACCAGACCAAATGAGAAATAAGTTAGAATTAATTTTGAGCAATTTATTCTCAAGTCATTACAGTGTTCAACCAGTTTGACGTACAAAGATATCAGACATAAAAGTAAACAATGGGAAGCACACATATATTCCCATTCTGAAAGAAGACATGTTATATATACAGAAAAAAATGCAGCAAATATTAAGGTATTCAAAGTAATTCTTTGACAGTTCAGATGTGACATATTTACAGGAAAAGGATAAGTTTTAAAATAATTAAATAATTTTCATAGAATTATAAAAGTATTGAGATAAATATTAGGAGACTCTGACAATCACAAGACCATTTCCCTATGCTATTTTATACAAGGGTAGTTCTATAAAAAGTCCCAAAATAGAGCTAATATTTTGCCACTATGGAATATATCAAATTACCAATACCAAAGTATTAAAATGAACATGCAATGTAAAAGCTGTACCAAAGAAAACAGCATTAGGCTCCTGAAATAGCCAACTGTCTACACAAGATTTCTTAGGTATGTTCATGAAAAAAGAGCTTTCTAAAAGAGCTGCTGTAATGGATATATCTGCAGAGAAAGTGATAACTACTTAAAACCTTTTCATTCTATCATTCTCAAATGTAGCTGCAAAAAAGGAAAAATCTAAATATAACTTCTAAAAATATTAGCTTATGAATAAAAATGTTGAGTGGTGCATTCTTGATGCATTCAGATTTTTAAAGTGATGCTATGATAATTCTAGTATAATAGATAGTAACCTCTGGACCCCACCACTGTAATGAGAAATCCACCCTCCCCTCTCTTTCTCAAACAAGAAGTCATCTTAGAAAATGAAAAGGAGAAACAGTGACATTTATTAATTCAAAACAAAACAGTACTGTAATACGGCAAAATATCATAAAAATAGCAGCATGTGAAATTCAAGACTATTTTCTTAAAGCAAATGTTTAAGACTGAACCGTAACAACAGTACTTGGTTAAACTGGTCTACTACTCAACACCTGAAACTAACGATATTTTAGAGAGGTGCTTATATTTATGATATCCCCATGATTAAATGGAAAGTCAAATATGTGTTTTAAAACATATATTGCACAGATAGTAGAATAACAACATTCTGGTATCTCTAACACAAAACGGTATGTTATTTAGCACATTAACGTATGCTACTGAAAATTAATTTTATCCTAATTGTTTAAAACCAATCATGTAGGAGTTTTGAGCACATTAATCTCAAAATATTCCTAAACAAGATGAAAAAACACAGGCACTTGAATACAGGTTATTAGTGACAAAACACAGAGGTTACAATCGCATGACTAAGGGCAGTATGTCTTTACACATAAACTTGAGGTCTTTCACTGATCCAAATATAGAAATAAGAACTATTTTACAAAACTCCGACAAGAAAATCAGATCTCCAAGAAATTTCATATCAAATAATTTTCACTGAATAAAGCAATAACTGCTGCACGTCTTGATTAAGCTTTTACAAATAAATGTCTGAGATACGGTTGTTTGAATTCTAATTCTCCCCTTTTCTCCACCCCAGTACAACACACGACCCTCACTAACAGTCCAATAATATCCTCTATGCAAAACTCACTGCTCACCTTGAGATCCAGAGCATCAAAAATGGCTATCATTTCAAAACTGTCCACACTGTACTATAAATTTTACAGCACCACAGACATCATGAGTTTAGATATTTTTGTCTGGCAATATTTCATTCAATAATATTAACCAGTAAGAATGTGTAGAGATTGAACATTTAATTGGAAGTCACAGTAGCATTTTTAAAACAACCAAAATAATTAATAAGCATTTTTCATGTCTTAAATTGTGAAACATTTAAGTTTGTCAAATTCGCTTGGAAAAAATATCACACACACACTTTTATCATCCCAATGAGAACAAAGCTTCAGACAGTTGATACTGAGATACTTTTTAGGGCTTTTATCTTTTTTTTTTTTAAGAAATTGCATTTAGTTTGGCCACGCCCTAGCTTCTTGGCTTACCAGCTTATGAAGAGAACACCCATGAGGCAGTATACTACATGCATTAAAGCCCCTTTCCCCTTTATCATCTTTGGCGAGAAGCCTCCTGAAAGGACACTGAGGGCGGGTGAGGCGGGTCAGGCTCCACGTGCTTCCATCTCACACATCGCTGACTGGAAGGCTTGCGTCATCCAAGTCCACGGGGTCACAATCTTGTTCCTGAGGGCCATTTTTACTTTGAGGTTTTAGCAGAGCTTGTTCAGTCACTTTGGTAGCTGGTTCTCTTGGAGAGACAGTCTGGACCTTGAAGTTCCCTGGCTTGACCTTGGCAAGAGATTCGTAAAATCCTCGCTTCTCCATGGAAAAGCTTGAGACCAGAGAGTCGCTGCGAGAGGCTGTGGATCGCGGGGTGGCTGCTGTGGCACCGGCAGAGAGGAGAGCGTGTTTGGGTTCGGAAGGACAGCGGGGATGCTCCTGCAAAGAGGGGTGCTGGTCAGACACGGGCAATCATTAACGGCAAGGCTAGTAACTCAGTGTGAGACTTTATTCTCTGAAAAACAGACAGAACGAAACACACACACACAGAGCAAAAGCATGAGCCATGCAGCACACATGCGCAAGCTCCTTCCCAAAGCAACGCGTTTTTAGGGGTGAGTTAACAGCCATCATTTCCACTAAGAACCAGTTCTGTCGGTTCTTTTTTCTGAAGCCAAAGCTGGTAGCTCTGACACTCTGAAGACTCAGTCAGCCTAAACGGGAATGCAGGGTGCCAACTGCAACTGAACTGTGTTTAACAGGGGGCCTACCAGCTTTACCATTTTATTTAAGAGTTTATTCTCAATAAACACTAGGAGTTATCCCACACATTTTAGAAATAGTAAAAAATGAAAATGCAGAATATAAAAATAAAAGGCCATTATCTCTTTAATAAGCAGAACTCAACATTTTTCAAACCTATTATTTTGTCTGACAGCCTCACGAACTTAAGTTTTTGGTTCCCTGAATTTCACTGCAACCAATAATATCATAGTCTTTTCACTTATTTTATTGCATTTATTTATTTTTGCATATGGCATACATTCATATGGCTTAGATTTTAAAGGCAAGGAAGGGTACATATTTAAGCATTTATTAAATCTGTGGTGAAATAATTTCAGTTGTGAATATTAATTTCAATATGCTTCTAACTAAATCAAATCTGAAGATAGCCTGAAATATGACCATTCCAAATGCATTGCCATATAGTTCCTAGTATATTGTGTTCATTTGTGACATTAGTGGCTTTGAAAACGAAGTGCTACAAACCACTAAAACACTCTAGATTCCCATTAGATGGCTAACTTTCACCTGAGATTTAATACACCATGCACACTCCACTAATGTAGAGTTTATCCAATGCATGTGCACCCGTGAGTCTGAGCAAACTGTTACCACAAAGGTGCAATTTAATTGGTGTAGTATAAAAAATTTCAAAATACACGAAATACAGAAATTCAAACTCTTGTGGCAATTCAGTAAATTAAGCTTTAGTAGATATGACTTTTTAAATTAGTAAAGTTGTCTTTTTTCCCCATTATTTATTTTTTAATATCCGTATCCAACCTGATGACTGTAGTGAAATAGTTTGCGTTAGTGTTGACAAAGTCAGTTATGATAACTGCAGAAGGCAGTTTGGTTAACTCAACTTTCCAGAATCAGTTGTTAAGTAGTGAGTAAGTCCGGGCCCTCTAGTAAGAAGGCACGTTTGCGTGAGAGCCCACATACGTGCTGCATTCCCCAGTTCTGGACGTATACCTCTGTATACAAGGATTCGACAGCCTTCTGGCCTGCCGCATCTGGAACACAGTGCAAAGCTAAGATTAGAGTTAACCTGTACTGGAGCGGGGGAAGAGAAAGTTCCGCTGATAGTTACAGCTTAGAGAGTCCAATCTGCCCCCACCACAAAGCACAAAACACAAACGCCCTTCTCCAACTTTTCCTCTTCCCAACAGACATTGTTTTTGCAGAGAGTCTCATAGCTGACTGCTGAAAAGGTCACATAAAACACAGGCAGTTACAAAATTAACACCTATGAAAAATAATTTCTGAGACATTCCAAACAGGATACAAGAAGAATGAATAACTTTAAAAGTGAGAAAAATGGATTTGTATTTACTGATCTAGAGTCATTTCTAACAAGAAATGATTAAAACACAATATTACTGCAATACTAGAAATGCAGGAAAATACTGGAAGGGCAGACTATCCAGCATCAATGAGTCTAGATACTAAAGGCTATCATGCTCCATATTAGACTACCTTCTGCAGACCAATGTGCTGCATTTCAAGATGCTTGAAAGTTTTTCATTCCTTAGAATTTGTATTTTCAGATCAGACAGCAGTGACCAAAGTATTCCAAAGCTAAATCTTATTCCTATGATGAACTTGTACATGATAAATTAAAAAGTAAAGACATTTTCCTTACTATCTGAGAATGTTTAGCTGTTTTAATTTTATTATTATACTACCAAAAAGATAATTAAGATAGTAAAAAGCAGCCTTTTAAATTAACCTAGTAAAAAATGAGAATGAAATGAAAAATACTGAGAACACTAGATTATATTTAAGGTTCAAGCTGCTCAACTGTCTTACAGCACTATTAAGGCAAAAAACCTAAACTGAAATTACAGGAAGTAAAAAGGAAATTGAGACCTTCACAAAACTGTGTAATGCTACAACTGAAGGTGCCTTAACAGGATTAAGCCAAATACCATACTAAGAATTGGTAAAATTATACCAAATCTGGACCTACTGACAAGTAAGAACTCCTAAAACAAAACAAGGAAATGTTCATTCTTTAGTTGCCCTGCTTGTGCATTTAAGACAATACAATGCACAAAAAGTTATGTATACATAACATTACAGGAAGCATTAAATTAGAAATGCATTATTTTTTTGCAAGTCCAATTGGTATGAAAGTCAACATGCAGATAAATCTCAAAACAGAAAGAAAATGAAAGGATTAGGGGGAGAGGAAGAAAAATAACTTGACAGGATCAGGGGACCCAAGGGAGTATCACCCCAGAGAACAGGAAACATACAGAAGATGCTGATCTGCCAGGTCCCCGCTGTGCTACAATGGCACCAGAGACTGCTTTAATCCAACTGTGCATCTCTTCAGGGCTGTCAGCCTAAGGGGAAGGAAGGATTCATTCAATTTTTCCTCAAAATCAGCTACGTCTATAAATCCAATGTATTCATTTTGGTAATTAACAGTGTCAACAACAAAATCATTCTAAGGCAATGGTTTCCAAAAACTTTTAGAAATCACTTTTTTAAACCAGGTTTTGCTGGGTAACTTACAGAGATGTAAGTTGGGCATGTAATGTTTTAAGATGAGACACATCAAAAAGTGTCAATATGAATAATTCTGGAGAGAAAACAAGAAGAGGAAGAAGTCAAAGAAAGACCTTCTCATTTCTACTGCTATATTGTCTGAATTTTCAAGATGAATATTTATGTAATTGTGCAGGTAAAAAAACACTGTGGTATCATTTTATATGTTACTTTTCTAAAAATAATTTCTAACAGTACCCTAAATTGTCATATTCCAGAGCATCATCATGGTCGCTGATAGGACCATGACTTCCAATGTGAATTAAAAACCTTACTATGACTTTAATCCAATTAAACAAGGCCCTCAGAGGGGTGGAGAGGTACTGCCCTTTACTTCTGGATTCTACTATCTAGTAGTTTAAAATTTTTGAAGATACAAGTAATATTTTTGAACCAATGATATTAACAAAGAGTTTTTAAAAGGAAAAACTCGAAGTAGGCAAAGGTAGAGTATACTTTCGTTCACTACAAACAGGAGTACCAGTCTAGAAGTCAATTTGGCAAAATAAAGAGGTTTAAAAAAGTTCATGCTCTGATAGTTATCCTTGATCTAGAAACGTATTGTAAAGAAGTAAGAAATTCAGGCAAATTTATGCACAAAATATTCACTACCACATTAAATCACAGTAAATGTACAAAAACTATGTAAATGAGTGATCAGTAACAGTACAGTAGATAAACAGTTTAATTGTGAAACATTCATATAAGAGAGCATAGTTCTAAAAGGTTTTCAGAGAATTTCTGATGTAGAAAAAATGACTATAATATAGTAAACAAATAGGATATAACACTATATTGGTATCATATAATCCCATTTGTTATAAAAAGATACACTCTAATAAAGGGAAAAAAAAGAAAAAGAGAATGGTTGCCTGAATGTGGAATTCTATATGTTTTATAAAACACTTTTTCTTCATATTTTTTTGTATTTTCTACATTTTGTGCAATAAGCATATGTAATAACTTTTATAAAACAAAACCAAATGTTCTTTTAAAAAACTTCTAATCTAAATAAATGTGTTAAGTAAAAAGTGTATTTTAAACTTAAACATAGGATACTATCTACCATTAGTGAAATGATAAGATATACTATATACTTTTATTATGGATATTTGAGCCCCCCTTCTTATAAAATTACCAAAAGGTGATATAATTAAAATTCCAAAATATGTGCAAAAATAATCCAAATTGAAAGTACACATTTAGCATCTAACTTAAATAGCATTTCCCTTCCTCCAAATAAAACTTAATTCCATTTGACTAACTTTTAGCAAAGAATACCCCTACTGGCTGAACATATGACCTGCCAATAATCTTATATATAACATTTTTTATTAAATTGGCAATTATATTTGTCATATTTTTTGCTTATTTTTATGAGCAACACATTTATTTATGTTTATTTCACCTCTAAAATTATTAATTTCTTGTTAGGAGGATCTATAATCTCCAAAGAAGTATCCTACCTGCACATAGAAAGTTCGAGACGATGTTACAATTTCAAAGAGGTTGTCTCTCATCATTATGTCGCTGTTAACAAAAAAAATTTTCCAATTGTACTTAAATAGCAGTTGCTTGATAGTTTTCCTTTCACTTCTTTACCCAGTACCAAATATGTGTCAATGAGAAAATAAATATTAGAGATAAAATACTGATTTGAGAAATACTAAGTGATCGTTTTCCAATTTATTTTTGCATTAAATTTTACATATTTTATATAGTTGTATGTATTTCTAGAAAGGTTCATAAAACAACTTTAAAATTCAAAGTTTTCAACTGTGAAGAAGAAATCAGTTTGCTCAAAGAAACAACGGCACAGTTAACGTTCTTATAAAGCTCTATTCTGCAGCAACCCTGAAATACTAGAATTAATAATACATCAATTTGTCAAATATGATAGCTGTTCACATTAAATTTTGTCCTTCCCATTAATAAGCTTAAGAACTGTTTCCTAATTTGTAGTTTTCAAACAAAAAATTCTCAATACTCTGTTTAATCTGAAGGTTTTGAAAGTTTTAGCATTACCCACTAGGAATAACACAGAAAAATATCATCTGTAAGTACATCAATTAAACTAAGGAACTTTATATTGTGTAATAATAAGTCATGCCAGGCACCAAGTCAGAGGTGATGCTTACCTTTGCTTACATTCCTGGACTTTATGAACCTCTTTAAGTGGTATTACGCGGAGAGGTTCCTTTTCCTGTCAAAAAAAGCAAATAAACAGATACATGACATATATTCTTAAAATCCTTTTAAGCATTAGTTGTTTTATTTAGAGGTCTATGTGAAAATCATGCTTCTTTCCTGAAGCACATCTAAGACATAAATCTACCTTCTTGAACCATCCAGCATCAGAATAGCTCAAACTGGCATATAACCCATGTTCACATTATTTATGTGTTAAATGACAGTGTAGCTTATTAAAAACCATTAACCATCAGACTTTTCCTCGATGAACCCCTATATACCCAGTAAGTGGAGTACTTCCTATTTTGGAATGTTATTTTCATACAGAGGGTACCAGAGTAGTGAATACCCAGCTTCTTTGAGTTAAATTTGTCATTTTAGGAATATCACTTTTATATGAATACATCATTTTAACAAGCACAATTTATTAAACATTTACTAAGTGCCAGGACATCTGCTATGTTTTAAATGTGTTATCTCACTTTCCACAACCCTAGAATACATGCACTATTACTCACCTGAGGAAACAGGATTAGACATATTAAGTACCTCACCTAAGGTTACAAAACTAGATAAAAGGTTCACATATAAGATATAACTAGCTCCTAGTTAGCACAGTACTTACAGTAAACATTTCATGAAATACTATATACTGTATTTCACTGTAAACGACACCATGAGTTTAAGACATACCATTATTTTATGCAGTACTAAGAAAATAATTAAACCATGGCTGAACACTTTTTTAAAACCAAAATCTTTTTCTTAAGTTTTAGAAAATAACTCATTTTTAAGGTAACCTCTGGGACGGCCTCTTCGTTCTGCTTGGGCTCTGACTGCCCACACCGGGCTACTCTAGATACTCCTGCTCCTGCACCACTACCACGGACACCTACACTGATTTGCCTCGCCTAAAAAATTTACATCTGAACTGTTTGGAACTGATGGGAGGAAAAGAGGGAAAACAGGGTGATGAAGGATCCCCCCAATTTTTAAGGTTCTTTACATATTACAGATATTAATGTTTTACCTGTGATATATGTTATTAAATATTTTCTCCAGTTTTTCTTGTCTGCTGAAATCTTTTATACCTACTGAAAGAAACTTTTAAATTCTTATCTTTCAGAGAAACATACAAAAATATTTACAGATGAAATGATATGCCTAATATTTGCTTCAAAATAGGAAGGGGGAAGTAGGTGGTGGTACAGAAGAAACAAAACTAGTCATGTGTTGATAATTATGAGATCTGGGCGATGGCTATATAGGGGTTCAGAATACTATTCTATCTATTTACTTTATGTTCAAACTTTTCCATGATCAAAAGGTTTTGTAAAAGAGCCCTTTTATACTTTAAACATCAACTTTTATCATATATTATCCTTGAGCATATATAAAAATATATAGGCAAAATAAATGGGTTAAGGTTTTTTAAAACCTCACATTCAGATCCCAGCTCACTTTCTGCCTAGGAGCCACCAATGTCAGTGTTTTTCACTCCATACTATTCTCTGGGCCAGAAAGAGCACTGGTGATAATACAGCATTTCCTAAGACTCTCCCACTGTGTCCCTGAGATTTTCTTCCAACTGCCAGCACCCTTTTCTGCAGGTTTTGATGCTGGTGTCTTCTGATCTTACCCAAAGGTGCTGTGAACACACAGGCAATGACAACTACAGCACAGCTGCTGCCTGGCTCACTCACCTTCACCAACTGTAAGAGACCTGAAGATTTCAGAAATGTTAAAATGGGGGGACGGGATGTGTACCTTAGTAACTGATAAAGGTAAATAATTATATTTAAAGTGTTCAGCTTTATCTGTGTTTGCTAAATACTTAACATATTCCTGAATACACATAATATAATTTCCCTACCTCCTATGACAGTTCAAGTATTCTTTCATCTCAAACTTTATAGCATAATATCCACATGCAGGTTTTCAAATTATAGTAAATATTTCTATAATAGTTCTTGTCTCATTATAACTACTGCGGATGACAAGGGGGCATGTCAATTTCTCTGGTAAAACTGAACTCCTGAGGGCCAGAGCATCACTGACTGCCCTCTTCATTCCCAGTTCCCAGTGCACCAGGGCCATGGAGAGCTCAATGAATGTCTGGTGCAGGAAGGACTCCTCCCAAGAGGACTGGCATTAACTGAAAGCAACGAATCAACCTGCCAACCAAGCACAAGGGTAGCTTCTGAGACACCAAGGCTGGTACTTTTTGAACCAAGTAACTACTGCTTCCAACTGAGGCTCTTAGGTTTTGAAGTCTAAGAAAGGGTCCCTTTCTTAGGGACCATGCTAAAATGGCTATTCTTGTTATGCTATGTCATTTTTTTATTCATTCAAAAACACTTATTATTTTCTAAGTACCAGGTGCTGTGTTCATAAAAGGGTACAAAAGAGAATCTTTGCTCTCAAGAAGCTCATGCAATTAAGTGGTAAAGACAAGCATGCAGACAATTACAAAACACAGTGGGAAGTATTATGACAGAAGTGGGCATCAGGTTCCATGTATGTAAAGAGAAGCCACTAAATCCAGAGTCCAAAAGCTTTCCAGAAGAACAGACACCTGAGATGAATCTTAAAATATTCCCTTCCTATTCTCCAGTGCTCTGTTGTCCAATAGAGTAGCCACTAACTATGTGTAACTATTTGAATTTAAATTAACAAATACCAAATACAACCGGTTTTAATTTTAAAATTAAATACGGTCAGGTTCCTCAGTCACCCTAGCCATATTTCCAGTGCTCAACAGCCGCATGTAACCAGTAGACCTGGCCAACGCAGATAACGGAACATTTCCACCAGTGCAGAGTTCAGCTGGACAGTGCTGTTCTGGTACCGTCATTCAAATAAAATGTATGGTTCCCCCTTCAAATGTCCCATAAAAAGAAGAGGTAGAATCGCACTCAATTTATCCAACAATCTATTGCAGAACTCAGGTCACATGACAGGTGTATTTTAAATAAGGATGTTACTCAAACAAGTGAAAGATGGACCTTCAATCTTTGATTCTACCTTCAGATAGGACAAAAATATCTTATATGAAGAAACTTAAAAGCCAATCTGAAATAGGAAAAGAAAATATCAAGAGAGGGCAGCAGGGAAGAGAAGGCAGAAATCAGAGCGTCAAATGTTGACTTTCAGAGACTTAATTCTTTCTACCACCTCCTCCAATGCCCCTTTAGAGGAAATCTGTAGACTGAGGGGTTCTGACATTTTTAATTCTTTCAAGGTAGAATGCCTTTGAAGATACACTCTTTTTATTTGAGATGTATTTAACAAAAATACCATTAACCAAAAGCATCACAACAAAATAAACTGAACTGTATATACCTCTCAAAACCAGAATTTAATTATTTTAAAAATAGAAAACAGGACGAGAAATTATATAATCACCACAGTGTAACACTTATAAAACATTTTTAAAGCAACATTTATGACACGGCAACATACCAGTTCAGATTTGAAGTAGCCTATTGTGTTTTCATCCAATTGAAAATATCTTCTCTTCCAGTTTTTCATCTATCAGAGATGAACACAGACATAAAACTTCTGTTTCTAAGAATGTCAAATGTTAATAACAACTTAATTATTCTGATATGAACCCACAATCAGAAATGTCAAGCACTGGCAAACTTTACTACCCTCTCTTAGTGAGGAGATACAGGAAATTTCATCTCTTTTGCTACTCAGGCCTTGAACTCCTAATTCAACTCTGGTGGCTGGCTTTCAGCTCTTACTGTATGATTTCATAATATGGTCTTATATTTTTCATGCTCTAAAAGTTAAAAAAAAAAAAAAAAACACACTTCCCCATCCTCCACAAAGTAAATGCTACCAAGAGTTCAACAGCAAGCACAGGAAATGTTATTAAACCACATCAAGCTTCTCATCTGTAAAATGCATGAATCCTTCTATAGGTACTTTATAATACTAAGAAGGAAAGCAACACATATTTAATAAAGTGAATCTGCTTTGTACAAACATTTTCTGTCAACGAAATATAGTTTTTGTGAAAGTACTTCAATATCTCTAAGGGTTAGTTTTTTGGATTTAAGAGTAAAACAAAAAGAAAGGCATGTCTCTTTAAAAGCCCTAATTAACACTCGACCTGATGAGAATTCTGATTTTACCAGTAGACATGCTGGAATGAAAAACCTTCAGCCCTTACCCTCATTTCCCTTAGCCTAAAGAAGATCAAACAATTAGGGCTGAAAGAACCTTCCTCTGGCTGACCTAAGCTAATTAGACTTGCCAGGAGTGATGTGAGGTCAAGCAGAAGTGCCAGTAGACATTTAAGTACTTCTTTACTCACAGAAATTGTTAAAATTTTATTTTTAAACTTTGAAGTTTATTTTCTCATGAAAGTCTATAGATTTAGTTCACATTTTAGAAAGGTATTCTGGATTCATAAATACTGGTAAATTTACTTGCTCTTCCCACAATTCACCATTATGGATCTGGTCGTGTGAGAATATCTGGGCCAAGGTGTAATAGCTCTTACTAAGGACCAGGTGCTATGCTAAGTGCTTTCTACTTACATCTTTCAAAAAAGACCTCTGGATGGTAGGTTTTACAATATAATTTTCCATAAAAAGAAACTGAGAGCCTGAGAGGTTAAGTAAGTAGCCCAAGGTCTCAGTGTTTTCAACTGGGGTCGGCCCAGCCCTGGATCAAGTAAGTGATCCTTCCACATCCTGCGCCCCTGATCTCCCCTTTCCTGCCAATCTCCCAACTAGAGCTCCCTTTCCCTGACCCATTCCCAAGGGGGTAAAAAAAATCAACAGAAAAACTTTCTGGAATACATTTAAGCTGTTAGGAAGCTCATTTAAAATGGAAGGTTAGTGGTAATAAGCATTAACTTATCCAGCCACCCACAGACCAAGAAAATAATAGCACTGAGTTTTGAACACAGAATAACCCCTATTCTATCCGATAACTCCTGGTCAGTAAGTTGGTCTTTCACTTTGGATCTTTCACAAAACAAAGCAAACCCTAACCCTAACCCTAACCCATGTTGAGAGTTTGCTAATATATACTCATTTTTCATTACTTCACATATTTTGTTAAACTACTCACCACTGCTCCTTGTTTTACACAATATCCAGCTTTGATAACTGCACTATCTGAAGATGGTTTAGGAGTAAAGTAAGGAAGATGGCTTTGTGACCGCTTCAAATTATTTCTGTCAATACTTTCACCACATTCATTTACTTCTTCTTTCTAAAATGAAGCAAAATAAAGATATTCTTTTTTTGCTTGTTTACCTTCAAAGCATACTTGTAGTTCACGGTGTCATTCTAGTAGAAAAATCTTAAAATCTATCTTAGTTCAGTTAGAAACACGGATCTTGGAGTAAAGAGTTTTCTAATTAATTTGAGATACTTAATCATAACTTTCAATACCACTGATTAAACCACAGATTTCTATTTCTCTTTTTCTGCAAAAGTCCTGCCACCAGTGTTTTTTGGTTTTTGTTTTGCTGGGGGGGGGTGCTGGATGGGGGGGTAATAACTTTTAATTTTGAAATAATTATAAAGATTCACAGGAAGTTGTAAAAAACAATGTACAGGAGGTCCTATGTACCCTTCAACCGGTTTCCCCCAACAGGGAAACTGTATAACTATAGCACATTATCAAAACTGACACCAAAACGTTTCGCAGACCTTATTCATATCTCACCCGTTTTACATGCATTCATTTGTCTCTGTATATATCATTCTATGCAATTTTATTGCCAGATCTGTGTAACCACCACCGGCGCCAATGTACAAAGTGTTCACGATAGGCTCCCCTGGGCAACCCTTTAGAGTTTCTATCCCCAGTTCCTTGGCAGCCGCTAATTTGTTCTCCATCTTTATTATTTTGACATTTAGAGAATTTAATATAAATGGAATCATACAGTAGGTGAGCTTTTGAGATGGTGTTTTTTCACTATGCATTCACTCTGGAGATTCATCCAGGTTGGTCCTTGTACCAACCGTTTGACCCTTCTCATTGAGAGTAGTATTCATGGTTTGGACGTACCACTGGCTAATTCACCCACTTAAATGGCACTTGGGTTGTTACCACATTTGGGCTATTAGGAATAAAGCTGCTGTGAACTTTCACGCTGTTTCCGTGTGAACATTCATGCTGTTTCCGTGTGAACATAAGTCTTCATTTCTTTAGGATAAATGCCTAGGAGTGCAAATCCTAGGTTAATACACTGATTGCAAGTTTACTTTTATAAAAAACTGCTAAACTCTTTTCAGAGTGGCTGTACAATTTTACATTCCCACCAGTTATGTGTGAGTGATTCAGTCTCTCCTCATCTTTGTCAGCATTTGTGTTATCATTAATTTTTAGTTGAGTCATTCTGATAGGTATATGGTGATATCTCATTGTGGTCTTAATTTGCGTTTCCTTACTGGCTAATAATGGTGAATATCCTTCCTAGCACTTATTTGCCACCTGTGTACCTTTTATCTTTTGATGAAATCTCTGTTCATGAACTTTGCCCATTTTCTAACTGGACTGTTTGGTATTTTTACTATTGAGTTTTGATAGTTCTTTATACATTCTAGATACAAGTGCTTTGTTGTATATGCGGTTTTGCAAATATTTTCTCCCAGCATGGTGCTTTTCCTTTCATCCTCAACAGACAAAACATTTTTAATTTTGTTAAGGTTCAATTTATCAATTTTTTCCCTTTATATAGATTGTGCTTTTGATGTCAAGTCTAAAAACTCTTCACCTAGTCCTAGATCCTCAAGATTTTCTCCTTTGCTATTTTCTAAAAGTTTTGCAGTTTTAATTTTTTTTTTAACAGTTCAGTCCAGTGCTTTTAAAAAACTAACTATACTCAGGTTTTCATGTTCCCCAAAGCATTAGCTTCCTGTTTATTTATAACGTCAACACAGGTGATAATCTATTCTATAAATCAACCAAAGGTGAATTTTCAAGAACTCCTAAATCCCGAGAGAAAAACTAACTACTCAAGTCATATCTTAGGGAATTTTCAATCTGTTCAACATTTAGACAGGTCAACAGCACTAATTATGTACTTAACTTTGTAATCCTAGCACTTAACCTGCTAAACCAATAGTTACTGAATAAATTAATCATGCAAATGAATGTCATTTTGTTAATGTTATCTGAATGCTTTTATAATGAGTAAATACTACTTTAAATAAACTATATTGTAAAATGATAAAGCAATACAATGCTTTGGAATCTTTTTAATATTGCACCTGCCATACACTCTTAGAACCTACTGAATAATCGATACCACAATTAAAACACAAATCTTAATTCTATACAAAGTTAAGACAGCCACAGATACAAACAACTACAATATCTTAATACAACTAAAGACAAATTGTCTTAGCTCTTCTATCAACACAAGACGTAATACAGGTGAAAGCAGCTTAGTCTAGCTCTATCTTAACCAGAAGTCTTACAGGTTAAAATCATAACTTTTTTAAAAAAGTAAATACACACATACACACACACAAATTCCTAGTTTATTTTTTATCCAACTTTGGTGAAAAATGTAACCTCCCATTAGGGCAGGGAATTTTTGCTCATTAATACATATATCCTCTGTCTAGCATAAAGAAAGCACTCAATAATTAATTAACTAATAAGTCTTTTAAGTACAAAAAGGCACACAGGTAATGAAAATGCCTAACATTGGCAATATCAATTAATTACCTTAAAATTCTTAGTTTCTCAACTGCTAGTAATTTAATTTGCATTACAAACTCATTCACTTAATAGCAACCCAAGAAATTTAAGTGCATACAAGTTTTAATTTCATCAAAAACTTTAAAATAAATTTATATTTTCCATAATACCCAAGAGTAAGAATTAACTCAGCATACCAGTACTTTGGGGATAGAACTGACTCAACATTCCAGTCCTCTGTTTAGTTCATCTAGGCCAGGTTGTAGAAAAACAGGTTTAAAAAATTATACATATTTACAAACACTTTGACTTGGCAATTTTCTCTCCAGGAGTTCATCCTTTAAAACATATTATCTATGGCTCTATAAAGTTTATGCTACAAGCATGTTCGTCAAAGCATTTACGAGATAATGGAAAGTATCTCATTGCCCCCACCTGCCACACCCTTCCTGGCACCAGAGCTCCTAAAACCCTTGCAATTTCCTAAGTAATAAGAGCACTAGAAGCATCTTTTGTTCTAATATTTGGTCTTTGGCCCTGCTTCCTAACAAAGAGTTCATAAATCCCTTGGAATTTCCTGGGTGACAGCATGTCTTTTGTTCTAATAAGGTGACTCTTGGTGGACTCCTGCATGGGGGATAGTCACCAGAAAGACCAAGTCATGATTAAAGGCTTGGAATTTTCAGCACCATTCCCTACTGTCTAGAGAGGGGAGAGGGGCTGGAAACAGAGTGGATGATCAATCATGCCTACATGATGACGCCTCCATAAAAATCCCTACAATATGGAATTCAGAAAGCTTCTGCGTTAGTGAATTAATGGAGGTACTGGGAGAGTGGTGCACCCAAAGAAGGCATGGAAGCTCCACACCCCTTCCCACATACCTTGCCCTACACACCTCTTCTGTCTGGATGTTCATCTGTATCCGTTATCATATCCTTTTACAATAAACAGGTATACAGTTATTAAACTGTTTTCCTAAGTTCTGTGAGCTGCTTTAGCAAACTAATTGAACCCAATAAGGGGGTCACAGCAACCTCGAATTTATAGCCCATCAGTCAGAAGCACAGGTAACGTGGACTTACGACTGACATCTGAAGGGGGTGGAGGGGCAGTCTTGTGGGACTGAGCCCTTCACCTGTGGGATCCAGATAGGCAGTGTCAGAATTGAGTTAAATTGTCGGACATCCAGCTGGTGTCACAGCATTGCTTGTGTAGGGGAAAAGACCCACTCATCTCATGTCAGAAGTGTTGTGAGTGTAGCAGTGAGAGAGTACAGGAGAAACACAGGAGGAAGAGTGGGTTTTTCCTACTTATGTTAGGGGAGCCACTGACCGAAACCACCCACCTTGGCCAGGCACGATAGTAACCACTTGCATGAGTTATCTTACAACAGGAGGTCCTGATATGGAACATAGAACTGACAAGCTACCACCAACCAGAAGAATTCAGGAAATGTCAAAAGGAGAGAGGAGACGCCAGTCCGTATACCCTACCAACCTCCCAGAATCCTTTTCACTGGAATTCATCTTGGCTGAGCGATGCGCGCGCCACCAGGAAGAACCCTGAGTCAGACCAGATAAGGGCCAAGCAAAATGATTGGCCAGAGACCACCCCGAAACTAACCCCATCACCATAAACCCTGAGACTGTGAGCCACGCGGCAGAGCAGTTCTCCTGGGTTCCCTTACCCTGCTGCTCTCCACCCGGGCGCCCCTTCCCAATAAAGTCTCCTGCGTTGTCAGCGCGTGTGTCTCCTCAGACAATTCATTTCTGGGTGTTAGACAAGAGCCTACTCTTGGGCCCTGGAAGGGGTCCCCCTTCCTACAACACTTACTTTGTTTGTAAAAGAAAAAAGGAAAGAGAAAGGAAAAAGAACTCTGTCCAACAACAGAGGGTTTGTAATTTATAGTAAATTCATGGCAAAACTACTACACAGTCATGAAAAATGACATGAAATAATTTTTGATGACTTGGAAAATGTTTGAGATGTAAGTGAAAAAAGCTGTTTACAAAGTATCCCCATTTCTAGGGGCAAAAGTACACAGAAGAAAGGCTCAGAAGAAAACATGAAAAGTTGTTAAATGTTGTTTATCTATGCTTTCCAGATATTTTACAATAAAAACATACTTCTGAAATAAGAAATAAATATAAAATTTTTGTATTAATTATTGCATTAATTCAGTAAAGATGTACTGTTTGACTTATTTTTTTGCGGTACGCGGGCCTCTCACTGTTGTGGCCTCTCCCGTTGCGGAGCACAGGCTCCAGACGCACGGGCTCAGCGGCCATGGCTCACGGGCCTAGGCGCTCCGCGGCATGTGGCATCTTCCCAGACCGGGGCACGAACCCGTGTCCCCTGCGTCGGCAGGTGGACTCTCAACCACTGTGCCACCAGGGAAGCCCCTGTTTGACTTTTGATAGCAATACAAAAATCAATATGCAGTAGTTAAACCATCACACGATAGAAGAATTAATTTATTACCTGAGTTGGGGTAATGATGGGCACACCACCAACAATGTCAGTTCTGTAAGACACTTGCTTCTTCCCACATTCACCTTGGCGACTTGGGTTATCAGAATGAGGTTGTGAGTCTGACTGCTTTGGTACCTAAAATAATAAGTCAATGAATCATTTTGCAACAAGCATTATATATGAGACCCTCTTTATCACAGAATTTCCAACTGATCATCAATTTATATATAATTGGCATATATAAAAATTATTTTTAGTATATGTATATACCCCTTTAAGTTCTCATACTAATTCTTCTTTTACAGTATTACTTTATGACACAGCCATCATTTACTGACTGCTTACTTGGGCAGATACTATTTCACATATTTTCCCATTTAACCCTCCTGTCAACCCTATGCATGGGGAGAGCATCGCCACCGTAGCAGTAAGAAAACAGGCTCAGGGGCATTAGGGAACATAAGTTTTTGCTTTTTAATTAATTAATTTGGTTGCACTGCGTCTTGGTTGCAGCAGGTGGGCTCCTTACTTGCGGCTTGCCAGCTCCTTAGCTGCAGCACGTGGGCTCCTTAGTTGCGGCACACAGGCTCCTTAGTTGTGGCACGCGAACTCTTATTTGCGGCACGCACGTGGGATCTACTTCCCTGACCAGGGATCGAACCCAGGCCCCCGGCACTGGGAGCATAGAGAGTCATCCAACTGTGTCACCAGGGAAGTCCCAGGAACATAAGTTTAGATCCTGGCTGTTCCACTTTCTAGCTAAGTTTGTGTAACTCTCTTCCACACTTAACCACTATACTACATCCCTAGTTTATCAGAGCACTTGACATTGTATTACATCTCTGTGCTGTTACCTTTCCCTTTCCTCCATTCCTGCCCAAGATTTTGCAACATCCCGAGGACAGGGGATCCTGTCCCTTTAGATGCTTCCCCTAATGACTCCCTCCCCAGGCCTTAGGCCAACCCTCCACCCTCTCTCCATATTTAAACTACAATACCAGTCATGGGCAGAAACAAAAGAAAGGGGGCTTCCCTCGTGGCGGAGGGTTAAGAATCCGCCTGCCAGTGCAGGGGACATGGGTTCCAGCCCTTGTCCGGGACGATCCCACGTGCTGCAGAGCGACTAAGCCCGTGCGCCACAACTACTGAGCCTGCGCGCCTAGAGCCTGTGCTCTGCAACAAGAAAAGCCACCGCAATGAGAAGCCCGTGCACCGCAACTAAGAGTAGCCCCCACTCACTGCAACTAGAGAAAGCCCATGCACAGCAATGAAGACACAACGCAACCAAAAATAAAAAACAATAAATAAAATTTAAAAATAAAAAAAAATTTTTTAAGTTAAAAGAAAAAAGAAACAAAAGAAAGAAGGAAACAAGAAAGGCAGAGAAGAGAAATGAATTCTGGAGGGGAAAGCCTGAATTCTTCTAAGAGTTTTCTTCTAAGAGGTTGCACATTTTGGAGTGCTTTTTAAAGGCAATATGATAAAGGACAGAATTTTACTTGACGAGGTTTGCAAAAATACTTAAGAATGAAAGGGCTGTAAAGTTCACTGCCCCCAGAAACAATTTACTAAGGAAGTCCCAGTGTTTTCTAATGAACAGCATCATGTATTTCAATTGTTTTGACAATGTGGCCAAGTTATCCTTAAGAACAGAAAATAGCATTAAAAGAATTTGAAACCAGAGACAGAATTATCTATTCCACTTATGTATTAGCTGAAATGTGCTGTTAAAAGGTGACTCATATAAAAAGTGGCTATTCCCTCTCAAGAAGTTGAGGATTTAATCATACATGAGAATGTCCTAAAAAATACCTTTAATATCACCCTAAAAATATACTAAAATTTACATTGGTTTTTCCATTTTTCTTCTAGAAATGACGGTATATTAAAAATCCTTGCCTATGCTGTTAAACCTACTGCTTCTCATTTGTCCTTATAATAAAATAAAATGCTAAGTATAGCATAATTCCAATGTTACAGTTCAACAATTAACTTAGAATTGCATTTTAAAATAAAAATTACCTAAATTGTAAACATTTTATTCCCTAAGAACAAGAAAAATATAAGCAAAATACCCATGAATATAGTAACTCCCTTAAAAATTCTGAATGAAAAGTTAGTCTCAATACAGTCATTAAAATAAACATATTTTCAGGACCAAAAAAGCCAGTCAGGCAACTGTTTAATGAGAATCAGAAAAGTGACCTCCCTAGACAGATGGCAAATGTCAAAGACATTGAACATGGTTGGTTTCATTGCCTATTGCCTTTTTTCCCTCTCCCTTGCTTCCCTATCCTTTATTGTTCTGATTGTGGTTTTGTGAGAGATTTGAATGTATTTTTGGCAAGCATTTGCACATGATCCTAACGGTAGGAAATTCTAATAGTAGAAAAAGAAAAGGTAAAGATGACTAGAGAATAGATGAACAAAATGGAGAATAATGGCAGGGCTTAAAGACTGAAACCTGAAACATTCAAGAACAAACTCTTGGGTGTTAGGATCTTTCTGAGGGCTCTACCCACGACCTGCAGGCTGAAAACCACAAGTATAAGGCCTTATACTTTGGGGCACATACTTCTGTTAGGAATAAAGTCCTGTATTCAGCTTATTCTGTCTACTCCCAGTTGTCAATTTTTAAAAAAAAGTGTAGAATTTTGGCCATAATTTAAAAACATTAATTTTTAGATTAAAATCTAATATTGAGGGCTTCCCTGGTGGTGCAGTGGTTAAGAATCCACCTGCCAGTGCAGGGGTCACGGGTTCGAGCCCTGGTCCAGGAAGATCCCACATGCCCCGGAGCAATTAAGCCTGTGTGCCACAGCTACTAAGCCTGCGCTCTAGAGCCATGAGCTACAACTACTGAGCCCGCGAGCCACAACTACTGAAGCCCGCGCACCTAGAGCCCGTGCCCCGCAACAAGAGAAGCCACCGCAATGAGGAGTCCGCACACCGCAACGAAGAGTAGCCCCCACTCGCCGCAACTAGAGAAAGCCCGCGCGCAGCAACAAAGACCCAACGCAGCCAAAAATAAATAAATTTATAAAAAAAAAAAAAAGATTTGATTTTCCAAACTCTATTTTATTCCCCATTATATTTATTTATTTATTTTTAACACCTTTATTGGAGTATAACTGCTTTACAATCGTGTGTTAGTTTCTGCTGTATAACAAAGTGAATCAGCTATACATATACATACATCCCCATATCCCCTCCCTCTGTGTCTCCCTCCCTCCCACCCTCCCTATCCCACCCCTCTAGGTGGTCACAAAGCACCGAGCTGATCTCCCTGTGCTATGCGGCTGCTTCCCACTAGCTATCTGTTTTACGTTTGGTAGTGTATATATGTCCATGCCACTCTCACTTTTTTGTTCCAAACTCTAGTCATCAATACTTCCTTCAGGGTTGGTTCCTCTCCTATTGCTCTTTCTCTCTTTTTTTTAAATAGGGGAAAATTTTTTTTTTAATGGTAGCCACCAACACACACTCACAAAGACTTCATGAAAGTAAGGAAAGCCATAAAGTATGGTGTTGGATGATGGTCCATTAAGACGGCAAGGTACTATAATTAGTAAGTAGATAAATAATCACCATTCCCTTACCCACTGCCCTCTAATCACCTCTATTCTGAAACCACATACCTCCAAAATCTAATTTTGGATTTCCAAAACGTTTACGTTTATATATTTACATCGTACTCAGCAGACTACTAAATTACATAGGTTCACCAAAATGTCATTTGGAGTGACTCCACAGAAAGGTAAACTGCACATATATTAAAATGTAAACTTGAACTATTCAAAGAAATCTACATGTAAATCATCATCGATTTCCATAGTAAAGTATGACAAATTAAAGATTCTGCACTGAAATGTGTAAAATGCATATGCAATTAAAACTGGTAAGATTTTTTAAGGAATAAAGTTAAAAATGTATCTTATTAAAGCATGGGAAATTCTTTCATTGCTATTCTGTGAGTTAACGTGTATCTATATAAAACTGATTTTTAGTAAGTGCTATCAATTCTATACTCCCTTTAATATAGTTATAATCACTTTGTTGACTGGCTACGGATTTCTATATCTTAAATTTATATTTTCTAAATGTGAATTATAAAAACACAAATATCAACAGATTTATCTTAAAAACTATAAAAATTTCAACACGTAACAGCTGCAAGACCACAAAAGCTATTTAAAAGTCCACATACTTTGAAACATTACCCAATTCCTAATCAGTTTCTCTTGCATTTGAATAAGCTTAAAGTGTCACTTGTATAAGATGGTTTCAGACCATTAATAAATTAGATATAGCAATTCAAGAACCTCCCAAATGGTAAAAAGCCTGAGACCATTCACTACTTTTTCTCTTAAAGCTCTAAGAAACCAGTGCCGCTTATCATTGCAAATGTAAAAAAAAAGATTAATTCAGTAAAGTTACTGCATATTGTTCTAAAGAAATTTTCCAAATAGGGAATATTTATTTATTAAGAGCCAAAAACAATCAGTTAAAACCTTTTAAGAAAATGTACTTCTGAATCAGTTTTAGAAATTGCTTTCCCGAAGCTGCACAAACCTAAAATAACTGCTGCTCCACGTACAGATCAGATGCAGTGCATGGCTGTTTTCTGTCATGTGGTAACAAGCTGTTCTGGTGCAAGATAAAAAATCGACTTAACTCTGAGAACAGCTTTAATTATATTAACTCTTTATTGTGTTGTGATATAAATACAGAATCATTTATTTAAATGGAAACGAACATATGCTGTCAGGGCATATGTTTTTAAAGACTAAGTCGTTTAGGGTCAGTAAATAACCTCATTTTAGTAAAAATACACTTCAATTTACACAAATCTCACACAGGACCTTCTTGCCCACACTTCCCATGCGGGCCTGCTGTGTGTGTTTTCTCCACTAGTGTGTAAAGAGGAGAAAGGGAAGGAGAGGCTTCATCAGGGAACAGCTCCTGCCTACTTGCTCATCAGCAGCAGTAGTAAACTCTCCCCGAAGTTTCTTTTCTGCTTTAGGGTCAAAGAGTAAGGAAGGAGGCTCTTTTTTTCAGGAAGCAGTGAGGTGCTGCACTTCAGGGTTAGGTTCCAGAGTCAAGCAGATGGGGTGGCTCATGGCTCCACAGCTTACCAGCCATTTAACCCATAAAAGTTACTCAATCCTTCTAAGTCTCACTTTTCCAGAGACTTTATGTAGAACCTTCAGTGCAAGGCCTGGCACACTATAAATAATCAAAACATATTGATTTCATCAGAAAACCAAGAAGAGAAGCCCAACTTGGAAGCAGGAAGCTACAGCACAGGAGGAAAGTGCCCAGGAACTGGAGGGAAAAAAGCGATGCCTGAGACAAACCCCTCAAGGACCACGCAGGCAGGACCCTCTGGTTGCCACAGCTCTTCAGATCAGTCACTATCCCCACATGTCATTTCTAAGCCCTTCGCCTGCCTTGTCCCGCTCCTATCTTCAACTCCTACCTACCTAACACCAGTCCCAGTCACGGCTTAGAGAAGAGACGGAATGCCACTCCTATTCCCTGGGTAGGTGGCAGGAAGTCTCTTAATCTTCCCTGGGGGCAAAAACATATCCTCAAGGTAAAACTCTACATGCATTTTCCTCTAGAAACACTACCGTAAACAGTGGTTAAAATCTACAGTTAAGGGACTTCCCTGGTGGTCCAGTGGTAAAGAATCTGCCTTCCAATGCAGGGGACACAGGTTCGATCCTTGGTCGGGGAACTAAGGTCCCACATGACGCGGGTCAACTAAGCCCGAGCGCCACAACTACTGAACTTGCGCGCCTCAACCAGAGAGCCTGCATGCTGCAAACTACAGAGCCCACGTGCTCTGGAACCCTCACGCCACAACTACAGAGAAGCCCGAGCGCTGCAAGGAAAGACCCCGCATGCCTAAACGAAGATCCGGCATGCTGCAACTAAGACCCGACGCAGCCAAAAATAAATTTTTTTTAAAGTTTAAAAAAAAAAAATAAAAGTATCATAAATAATTTTTTTTAAATCTACAGTAATATAGACCCTTATTAGGTACACATGGGTTAAAAAGGCATCTATGGGCTGATTTTAAGGGCCAATAGTTACCATGTACAAGAAAATGCATTCACATTATAACCTGTCTTTTAAACCAACTTTGAGTAACTCTGGGACAAACTGTTGGTAAGCTGAAGACACTCAGCAGGTATCTTTACAAACTGTAAAGATCACATCCACACATTAAAATTTTTTCACACAAAAAGTACAAATACTTACTGTAATTTTTATAGCTTTGTTCAACACATTTACCCATTCTACTAGGTCCTGCTGATCATTGGCTTGTAGGAAGTATTTCCTCATCCCTGCATTCATAACTGTTGAGAGACAAAACAAACTACAACACATGAAATTCTGCCCTTGTTACCTCTAAATTTATGTCTGCAGCAGCTGAAAAATCTTGCAAGCTTCAGTATTGTGACTCTCTCGAATGTGACAAAATGTTAGACCATATATGACACTGCTTTTATCACTCAATAACATAGGTAAAACTCTCATTTTTAATGGCCACGTTTTTCAGTAAATGTAAAAATACCACAAGTTATTTAGCCAATCCTCTATCGATGGACATTTAGGCTATTTCTGATTTTTGAAACTATATAAAATATCCCATTGAAACATATATATATACTTCTCCACACTTGGGATAGCATTAACATAGGATTAATTTCTTAACATAGGCTTATTGGGTCAAAGAAAATTCACATTGAACATTTTTACAGATATTAGTAAATTGTGTTCTCCAAAGGCTGAATCCATTTACCTTCCTACCAACAGTGTACCCAAAGGCCTATCTTGCCTAATAGTGCTCACCAGTACCTCTTGTTTTCAGCCCCAAGGCTCTGTGACATTATGTCCTAGACCTCCTCGCCGGCATGGGCAATGCTCTGCCGATGGGAGCTACTGGCGGGAGACTGGAAGGTGGGAGGGAGGTGGCGGGGGGCCCGTGCAGAGTCCTGCTGCTGCTCCCTCCCTCCAGCAGCCCCGCGGCCCCCTCAGAAAGTCAGCCCCAGGTTCCGGTAAGACCAGCTCTTCCCTTCCCTCTCTCCAGCCCTGGGGATGGTGGCTGCTTCTCGCAGGTTTGAATCTGTGGGTTACTTCAGCACTCCCTTTGTGCTCCATCAGCCTTTCAACATCTGGTTATCCAATTCTCTGTAACAAATGCCCTGGGTTTGAAATGCCAAGTGTGGTGTGCTTTCCTGACTCTCTGTCAACCTAACTGGTGAAAACTTATACCTTGTTTAAACATGAATTTCTTTGATTATTGAGACCAATTAGTTTTATATGTTTATTGGCCACCTGCATCTGTTTTGTGAGCTGTTTATTTTCTTTACCCATATTTCTCCCGAGTTGTTGATTTATTTTTTACTGATTTACAAGAACTTTTGTATTAATCCTTTCTGTTTTATCTCAAGTACTTTTCCCAGTCTATCATTTGTCTTTTCACTTAGTTCATGGTATCTCTGATCAATCAGAACCAGTCTATCAATCTTTTTCTTTTCCTTTTCCTTTAATGATTCTAGCTTTCACATATTAAGAAAGTCTCTCTAACTCAAGATTATAAAAATAAACAGCTTTATTTTTCCACCACTTATGCATTTTCTTTATGTTTATAATCTTAATACATTTGGAACTTTTTATGCAATTTAATTTACATATACCCCTTCAGTGACTACCAACTTCTATAAAGCAAAGCACACCTGCATATAGTTGTTAACAAACTACTAGTCAATGTTCAAATTAAAGCTTATTAATTATACATCACACGATTTATTTTTAAAAACAAACATTATTCTAGGAGCTAAGGCATCTGAATAGCTACAGTGCTGCAATTTTTTTTTTTTTTGGAAATGTACAAATAACTTCCAAAAGTCTCCGTCAAAATTTTAAATGGTGTACTAACACTCAGTTGAATGTGACTAAGGGAAGGGGGTAATGAAAACCCTCAAGGGAAAAAGCTTATTTCTCAAATACACAAGATTATGAAATTGAGACTGAGACCAAGACACTAAACAAGAGCTTCCCTGTATTGATATGAGAGTCTTATCTTGTGAAGTGCTATAAAACAATTAGTTTGGACCTAAAGAAATTTAACACACTATAAATCTGTTCTTTTATACCTTACTAGAGATTGGAGAAATTATAAATGCCGTAAATATAAATTAAGATAAATCAGTAACTCACTAGGCTATTATATATGTCAATATACAGCTTCTGTTTTTAATTTCTAACAATCAGTAAAGCATCCTTTCATAATCTTTTTCCAGCTCAGGCTAAAGCTGAGCTCTCCTCATAACAGCTATTTTCCCCCTCAGTGTTGTTTTGGGCAGCTACCTAGAACATCTCAAGAGTTTAAAAATCTAAGCTCTTGGTAATACACTACACCTGCTATAAAGTGCTTAATACACATATTTTTGAATAAATAACATTTACATAAGGATCTCTTTGAAGGGAAAGAAGAGAGGCAAATACACCTCTAAGAAGACTCTCAGCACACTTTGCAGTCTGAATAAAAAATCATGTGCTTTAAGCATTATTTCATGGCAGGAAGAGGCACAGCGATACGATAGGGGGGGAAATCAGAGCCTGGAGTTGGCAGACCTGACTAGCTCATGCACTTACTAGCAATACCATCTTGTAAAATGTATTTAATCTCTGACTCTTGTTTTCCTCATCTATGAAGTGGAATGCCACCCATCCCTGCCTTGGGGGGTGGAGGCGATCTGTGTAAAGAAACTAGCACAGTGCCTGGGATAGAACATCTGTTCTTGTTCACCATCTTCATCACCTTCATCATCATCACCATCACCATCATCATTACCATCACCATCATCATCACTTGGAGGTTTCCAAGTAAAGAAGTATTGTGGAAAATGTAAAGCAAATTACTAAAAACTGATATTAGCAATGCTGGGGCAACACTGGACAGGGAAAGGAAGGAAAAAACTTTTAATAATAATAATAAACTGTATGAAACCTGTAAGTTTCCATGCTTTTAAAGCAAGGGTTTCATTGTGTATAATGAATGCATAGCAGAGGCTTGTGTGCTTACTATCTTTTCACTTAAGTACTCCCTTATTTCATTTCAAGCCTTTACCATCAAAGTGAATGTACCAAATGGATAAAACCTGAAGCATAAACACTAGCTTGACTCCAAACAAAAATCATTTCACAACCTAGGATCAACTGGTTACGGTTCAAATATGGTTATGGATCAAACGGTTATGAGACATTTTATTATATTTCTTTGCCAATTTTCTCCCGTTTTCTCTATCTCTACTCTTTCTCTATCCTTTCCTTCTCTATTATTCAGACGTTGGCTTTCTTAATGGAAACTCTAATTTAATTTTCTTATTTCTCTCCTACTATCTATCTTTGTTTTATTTTTAGCTTTCTTTGACTTCTTTGGAGTTTTGCATTGTCATGTTCTTTTTCCTATTTGACAGTTCTTTCTTCTCAAATGTCATGCAATCCTGGACTGGCCAAGACCAGGATTGCATTTTGGTACGATATTTAAAAACAAGGTAACAAAAAACGGATTGGAAGCTCTCTTGAATATATGTAGGGTTTCTGACTGGTGGGCTTTGCTGTACAGCAAGCTCCTCTGGTAGAAACGCCCAGCTGTCAGTACCTATGGCTCTCTTCTCTGGGGTGTTCAGATTCTTGCCCCACCTCCACCTGGCTGCCTGGTGCTCTGGGCCTGGACACGGGGAAGAGTTGCATTCAGCGTGCAGACTTTTTCATGTAATCCTCCCATTTTCTGTTTCATGCCTCATCCCCCCCCTTCTCTGAGACTACTGTCCCCACACACACAGCCTCACTGATTCTATTTCTGGAGATACTACACATGCCATTCCTTGCTGGGATGGGGGAAGGGTGGCTGCCTGCCGGAGCCAGATGGAGGTAGGGACTAGAGGTTGTTTCAACGTAGACATTCAAACAAAGTCCCTGTGTTGGGTCCCTCCTCCCTGTTGCCTCCCCAGACCAGAGCCAACACCTAGTCTATCCAGAGCTGGCGTGGGGGCAGGACATGGAAATAGCTACCTTCCACTGGTCTCTTCTACTCTGTCATTTATTCCTCCTCCATCCACTTTCCATCTTTATACACTGTGGATTACAGAAATCTGCTAGTGTCAGCAAAGATGGTTTGGATGTTTCTGGTTCTCACTGTTTGGGGGCAATCTGAGAGAAAACAGGGAAGGAAAGTGTTTATGTTGCCATTTTGAATGGAAGCTGTAGTTCCATTTTAGAAGCCAGTGCCTCTCTCTGAAGGCAAATATTTTATGAATCTTTACTCCCTCTAATAGTAAAGGACCAATAAACTGTTGGCAGACCAACAAATAACTGTTAACCTCTGATTTCAACTAAAATCGCTCATTCTAAATACCCCAATAACTGAATAGCAAATCTTTTACGGTATATTGCTAGCCCTTCAAACTGTATGTTTGAGATTTTACATTAAAAACCTGTCAAGAGTATGCACATGATACACTCTAAAATATAAAGTTCTCTCTCACTTGACTTGCCCCCAGTAGTCTTCCATTCAACAAGGTTCTGAGGCATTTTCCTATTTAGCAACCAAAAATTATAAATTTGTAATAAATACATGACTTTTTATTAGTTTCTTAGTGGCGATAAAAGCATTATAGAGGATTCTCTGAACAGCTATACTACATCTTGCTCATATCACATTTTCTTACTGGATATATTTGATTGCCATCAGATGCTATCCCTAACATACTCCCTACAGAAGAAACCTGCTCTTTTCAAGTAAAAGAAAACAAAGAAATTTAACATCAGTTCTACCCTAAGAAGTATCTTTTTTACTTTAACGTAAAATAGTCCCTATTGATGTCAGCTGTAAACTCCTAATTTTCATCCCTTTCATCACTAATGTCCACTAACATACTCTCTAACAGCATATCAATCCTCCCAGCTTCAAGTACACCCACTATTTTAACAGATTCTAAAGTTTTCCATTCTTGATCTTCAAGCTCCATCCAGTCCTCAATTACTGTCACCAGAATATTTCCATTTGGACATTTCCCCGCCATTCAAACTCCTTACCGAACATTTCACCCTATCTAATCTGCTCTCCTGGATCCCTCATTTCCTTCCTTGAAGCAAACCGACTTGACGCCTCTCTCTTCCCTCCAACTCCCACACACCCGGTCACCGAGTCCTTGCGCTCTTCCTTTTGATGTTCTTCATCCCTCCTCTTTCCCCCTAATTCAGGCTCTATGTTAGGAACAGCAGTTCAAAGCCACTTAACTAATGTACTTGCATCAAGCTCTCCTATCCATACAAAAAAAACCTTCCTTCACCTTACATCTACTTTCTAGATGCTCTCTAATTTCTCTTCTCTCGTTTTCCAGAAAACAAAAGAAACAAACAAACAAAATCGCTTATCAACACATTACACCCCGACTCCTGTCTTTTTACTTTTCAGTCTCTCACCATTCTCTCCAGCTTTACTGAGTGTTCAGTTCTCTGCACACATCTTGTTCTTCTCCCCTGCACGCCTCTGTCCAGTGGTCCTCCCATCTTTTCTCCCCAGTGATAAAGGACGATCAGGTTAGTCTCATCCAGTGTGGCTCCCTTCACTCCCAAGATCCCCCAAAAGGATCTGAAGCTCTTCCTTGAATAGACTGTACATCGCTTTATCTACCACCTGTGATAAATGCAATGATAACTCCCTGGTACTGTACCTGTCTGTGAGACAGCCAGCCTGTGAGGTTCTTCAGGGCAGCAATTGCTTCTTATTACTCTCATAGCCCCACGGCAAGCACAGTGCATATACCAGACATTCATTAAATGTTCACTGAGCACTTAATCAAATACCCTCAACTACCCCTTCTCCCAAACTGTAAACTTCTCATTACCCATAAGCTGCAAACTAAATCCTTTCTATTATTTAAGTATTGAATATCAAATAATATCGGGTACAGCGTTTAACATTAATCTCGCTGGACGTGATCACTATAAATGTCTAGACAATGATTACACACGGGCTGAGTGGGAGGAGGTTGTGACTGGGATGGGACACAGGAAAGAGGCTTCAGGGGTTGGGGAGCAGTTTTATTTCTTCACCAGATGATAGTTTCAAGGGAATTTGCCTTAGAATAATTCATTACCCTATAGGATTGTGTTGTGTGGTTTTCTGTGACTGTTTTTTCGTACAATATGATGAAATTATATTAGTCTAACTTAAAATCACTAACGTATGAAATATGGCTACTCACCAAAACAGAACTCAGCCTTTGGCCTTAGCTTAGTTGCATCGCTAACCTAACAAGAAAGAGAGATGAATCACTCACTTCTTCATGTGCTACTATAACCAACCTTAAACACTATGCGAATTCCACATGTATGATTTCCCAGTAATCATACACATTTAGCACACAGATCTAAAATTAAACTTTAAGGTAACTGAAAAAGAACTGTAAATTAAATTTAGAATATGGGTCCCAACTTTAAGATGTTTAAAACAAATGATACTTCCATGCTCTCTTTGAACAAAGTTGTTTTTTCTTCAAAGGAAGTGCAAAGAAATTGAAAATAAACCATTAAGTTTTATGTCACACATACACATATTTTTGGTTTAATGTAATTTTCAAAATACCCTCAATGAATACTCCACAGAAACTATGAATTCTTCCCAAATTGCGTATTTCTAAATTAGCTGTGAGCTGCATGAGGAAATGGCGGTGGGTAAGGGGGAGGCTGTATATTTAATAAAGTCCAAAAATCCAAAAGGCATTAACCTGCAATGAGGAAATCAAAATGGCACTGGATTCCCACTTGTACATTAAAATACCCTAGGATAATGGGGCCCCCCTTTACTAAAAGCAGCACACGGTTCCGTTTAGAAGGTGAAGCAACTAGTTGCACCTGGTTGCTGCTATAGCCGTTTAAATAAAGTAGCTCACATGGAAGCCCATTCATGACTGTTGCCATGCCGTTGCTCAGGGTTAGGACTTACAACTGTAGCATCTGCTCTGTACCTTCAGAAGGAATTCTAAGTCTGGGGTTCCTGACTGATCTCAACTACAAACTGAGCACTGAGTCACAATGAAATTCGTTCCAGGAATAAATTCTGGGGAAAAAGTAGCATGTCTAAAGTAGAGTACAAGCTGTACAATTCAAACTTCAGTAAGCTGTGGGACAGAGATGAAACCTAACAGAACTACACAGGGAAGGTTATATTTTAAAAAGGAAGCAATGGAGGAGGGGAATGCAGCTGGCCAGTCAGTCTGCCTGCTTTGCTGAGTTAACACCTTAATTTTTAAAAAGACCAGGCAACAAGCAATTGAAAAGATACAGGCACATGGGCAATTTCTACCTCAACTGCCTATTCCAATAAAACAGGCCTTTCCACATCACTTCATTAAGAGTCAAAGGTCCCCGGCAGCATATTTACATTGTAGTATACCTTTACTGTAGGCAATCAAGTAAAGGGGGAGGTGGGGGCTGGAATTATCTACAATTTATTCTACAATGGAATTCTACGCTTGCTTCCTAATGATAGTCTATATAGAATTTAAGCTGTAAGATACGCTGAAGTATTACTAAATGTCTTAAATTTACAGGAGCACTTGACATATACTTCAACAATATTTGTCTTTTGCAAATTTACATAATATGGCTTTAACATAAAATGGTTCCCTTTAAATATGTAATTTTTTTGGTCACTGAGAATGAATAGCTCTATTATGATGCTGATAACATAGCTTTTTATTTATCAAAATGTCTTTCTTTTAAATAGAGGCACACTTGTAAATTGTTCTTCTGTTGAAGACCTTTGCTAACAAATCTCAGTGTATGCATAATAGTATGAATATGCATATTAATCATACTGAGTTGCTACTTTTCATATCTCATCTTAAGTCATCATCAAGCTTATTACTTTGTGTAAAACAAAACTAGTTCCTCAGCATGTCTCTATCTCAGTTCCCAAAACACTAAGAAAAGACAATAAGAGGCAAAAACTACCTAATACCAAATCTAAATTTCTGAAGAGAAAAGAAAAACAGTATTGCAAAAATTCCAGAAAAATCAACAAACAAAACAAGTTAGTAGAGACAAAGTCAAATGAGGGAAAAAAACCCATCTTTTATCATGAAGATGGTTCATATTTTCCTCAAAGTAAAACATAAAGGAACAAACAAAGGTAATGAGATTAAAAATTACAGTTTAAATAAATAAATACAGCCTTAGAAAAATCTTCTTCAGATTTCCCAAAGACAGAACCTAATTGTTAACAGATGAATCTCCCCTTCTGACGTTCATATACCTGATCATAAAAGTTAATGTTAACTTTTTAATTTGCCACATCCTGTAATTTAATTCCATATTCTTCCTAATTTTATCAAAGAACTTCCTCAACATAGTAATCAGGTACTGTTTTTCAATGTACTATGAACCAGAACATCACCTTAAATGACAAAGAGAGGAGATGGCTCCTTTTATTCACACTCTCATTCTAAGGGATTTTAATTCATGCATGAATGTAAGACAATACAGAGAGACTACCTTTGAAATGTAGGTAAGTTTAATGGCTCCAACACGTGATGATCCAGAAGGCAGGTTCTATAAACAGATTATTAATATGTAATTATTATCCAACATTACAAATTTATTTCATATAAAATGTTCTACACACACTAAAAAAAGTTAAGAAATCAGATTTTTTTAAATGTCACACTTTACAAATTAACTTTTCAGTTCAAGTATTTACTAAGTCTGAAATCAAGTGGACAACATGGATAACAAAACTGAACTCTAGTCTGTTCCACCACAATGCATTTTATAACTAAAAGGCTATTTTGTTAGCACTGTATCTAAACTTTTCTTTTTCATAAACAAGATCAGATTTTGTTCCGGAAAGCAATGGGGGAAAATATTTAGACATAAAACAAACACAAATGTAAGAAATTTCAAAAGAGTATACAGGTTACTTTGTTTTATTAAAATTTTTAAATCAAATATATCTCTTGAAAAAGACTGAATTTTCCCTCATTTAAATTATATTAGTATTTATTATACCATAGCTAATCTACATTTATACCATTTTTCCAAAAAATTATCGATACTTTTAAAACCATATTCAGGGAATGTATATATTGGCACTTTCATAAAAAAATGTTTTTATTCTTCCCTTAACAAGTTTAGGATGTAGTTTGTGTCTTAAAAGAGCTAAAGGTACGATTAAGGAGAAGGAGAATCATTTCATGCTGAGGCTATCAGGAAAGACTCAGTGAAAGAATGAAAGGCTTTTAAGCTGGACTTTATTAAAGAAAAATTCTGAAACACAAAAAGCAGGAGAGAGAATATTCCAGGCAGAGAAAGCAGATGAGCTACAGCAAGCAGATGAGGATGACCAGAAGCTCTCTACTGAAATGGGAAAAAGGCTGTGTTGGGCCATAATATAGAGTCATATAGGGCTGAAGAAAGAAACAGCAGTTTAGGAACTTGAACTAAGAACCTAATAATAGAGGACCTAAATAAGAAACAAACTAGCAAGGAATTTATACTGTTAAGAATCTGAAAACATTAAAGAAGGCTTTGTGAGCAGTTCTGTAATCAAACTGTGTTTTAATTAATATATCTTACAGCAAACTGGATGGATTATATAAAGGGGGAAGATGGAGGTGGGAAAATCAGATAAAAGAATCTGGAAAAAAGCAATAAATATAAACGTAAAGACTGATAGATTTCAAAAGTAAAAGTAAAACAATCTTGATTTTTAAAGTTTCCTCCACTGTAGATGAAGAATCAACCTTTTGGGATCCTCAAGATGGCAGAGGAGTAAGACATGGAGATCACCTTCCTCCCCACAAATACATCAAAAATACATCTACAGGTGGAACAACGCCTACAGAACACCAACTGAATGCTAGCAGGAGACCTCAGACTTCCCAAAAGGCAAGAAACTCCCCACGTACCTGGATAGGGTAAAAGAAAAACGAAAAAACAGAGACAAAAGAATAGGGACAGGACCTGCACCTCTGGGAGGGAGCTGTGAAGGAGGAAAAGTTTCCCCACACTAGGAAGCCCCTTCACGGGCAGAGGTGGGGGGGGGAGGGGGGTGGGCAGGGGGGAAGCTTCAGAGCGGTGCGCAGGGGGGAAGCTTCAGAGCCATGGAGGAGAGCACAGCAACAGGGGTGTAGAGGGCAAAGCAGAGAGATTCCCGCACAGAGGATCGGTGCCAACCAGCACTCACCAGCCCGAGAGGCTTGTGTGCTCACCCGCCGGGGCACGTGGGGGCTGGGAGCTGAGGCTCGTGCTTCGGAGGTCAGATCCCAGAGAGAGGACTGGGGTTGGCTGCGTGAACACAGCCTGAAGGGGGCTAGTGCGCCACGGCTAGCCGGGAGGGAGTCCGGGAAAAAGTCTGGAGCTGCCTAAGAGGCAAGAGACCATTGTTTCAGGGTGTGTGAGGAGAGGGGAATCCTTCCCTGTCCGCCCACAGAAGGCAGAGAGACAGGTGTGAGCCACGGCTATCAGCTCAGACCCCAGAGATGGGCGTGAAACGCTAATGCTGCTGCTGCAGCCCCAGGAACCCTATGTGCAAGCACAGACCACTATCCACACCCACGCTCAGGAGCCTTTGCAGCCCGCCACTGCCAGGGTCCCACGATCCAGGGACAACTACCCTGGGAGAACACACAGCGTGCCTCAGGCTGTTGAAACGTCACACCAGGCCAGCCTCTGCCGCCGCAGGCTCGTCCCACGTTCCAGCTCCAGCTCTAACTACCGTACCCCTCCCAACCCCTGGCTTGAATGAACCAGAGCCCCCTAATCAGCTGCTGCTTTAACCCCATCCTCTCCGGGTAGGAACAGAAGGCTGAGGGCAACCTACACGCAGAGGTGGGGACAAAACCAAAGCTGAACACCAGGAGCTGTGCGAACAACGAAGAGAAAGGGAAATCTCCCCCAGCAGCCTCAGGAGCAGTGGATTAAATCCGCACAATCAACCTGAGGTACCCTGCAACTGTGGAATACCTGAACAGACAACAAATCAAGCCAAAACTGAGGCGGTGGACTTTGGAAGCAACTGTAGACTTGGGGTTTGCTGTCTACGACTGACTTGTTTCTGATTTTTACGTTTATCTTAGTATAGTTTTTAATGCTTGTTATCATTGGTGGATTTGTTTATTGGTTTGGTAGCTCTCTTTTTTTTAATTACTTTTTTATTTTAATAATTTTTTTAAATTTTAATTATTTTATTCATTTATTTACTTACGTTTTTTTTCTCCCTTTTCTTCTGAGCCGTGTGGCTGACAGAGTCTTGGTGCTCCAGCCTGGTGTCACACCTGAGCCTCTGAGGCGGGAGAGCCAAGTTCAGGACATTGGACCACCAGAGATCTCCCGGCGCCAGGTAATATCAATCACCGAGAGCTCTCCCAGAGACCTCCATCTCAACGCTAAAACCCAGCTCCACCCAATGGCCAGCAAGCTCCAGTGTTGGACGCCCCATGCCAAACAACCAGCAAGACAGGAACACAACCCCACCTATTAGCAGAAAGGCTGCCTAAAATCATACTAAGTTCACAGACACCCCAAAACACACCACTGGACGTAGCCCTGCCCACCAGAAAGTCAAGATCCAGCCCCACCCACCAGAACATAGGCACCAGTCCCCTCTACCAGGAAGCCTACACAAGCCTGAACCAACCTTACCCACTGGGGGCAGACACTAAAAACAACGGGAACTATGAACCTGCAGCCTGCGAAAAGGAGACCCCAAACACAGCAAGTTAAGCAAAATGAGAAGACAGAGAAATACGCAGCATATGAAGGAGCAAGATAAAAACCCACCAGACCAAACAAATGAAGAGGAAATAGGCAGTCTATCTGGAAAAGAATTCAGAGTAATGATAGTGAAGATGATCCAAATTCTTGGAAATAGAATGGAGAAAATACAAGAAACGTTTAACAAGG
>NC_041233.1:75282600-75283517 GCF_002837175.3 Physeter macrocephalus
AAAAATTAAATACAAAGAAAAAATATTAAAAGCAGCAAGGGAAAAGCAACAAATAACATACAAGGGAATCCCCATAAGGTTAACAGCTGATCTTTCAGCAAAAACTCTGCAAGCCAGAAGGGAGTGGCAGGACATTATTTAAAGCGATGAAAGCGAAAAGCGTACAACCAAGATTACTCTACCCAGCAAGGACCTCATTCAGATTCGACGGGAGAATTAAAACCTTTACAGACAAGCAAAAGTTAAGAGAATTCAGCACCACCAAACCAGCTTTACAACAAATGCTAAAGGAACTTCTCTAGGCAGGAAACACAAGAGAAGGTAAACACCTACAAAAACAAAAGAGCACCTCCATACATAAGGCAAATGCTAACAGCCATAAAAGGGGAAATCGACAGTAACACAAGAGTAGGGGATTTCAATACCACACTTTCACCAATGGAAAAATCATCCAAAATGAAAATAAATAAGGAAACACAAGTTTTAAATGACACATTAGACAAGATGGACTTAATTGATATTTATAGGACATTCCATCCAAAAACAACAGAACACACTTTCTTCTCAAGTGCTCATGGAACATTCTCCAGGATAGATCATATCTTGGGTCACAAATCAAGCCTTGGTAAATTTAAGAAAACTGAAATCGTATCAAGTATCTTTTCTGACCACAATCCTATGAGACTAGATATCAATCACAGGGAAAAAACTGTAAAAAATACAAACACATGGAGGCTAAACAATACACTACTAAATAACCAAGAGATCATGGAAGAAATCAAAGAGGAAATCAAAAAATACCTAGAAACAAATGACAATGAAAACACGATGACCCAAAACCTACGGGATGCAGCAAAAGCAGTTCTAAGAGGGAAGTTTACAGCAATACAATCCTACCTCAAGAAACAAGAAACATC
>NC_041233.1:75285003-75285826 GCF_002837175.3 Physeter macrocephalus
AGAAGGAAAGAAATCATAAAGATCAGATCAGAAATAAATGAAAAATATGAAGGAAACAATAGCAAGGATCAATAAAACTAAAAGCTGGTTTTTGGAGAAGATAAACAAAATTGAAACCAGTAGCCAGACTCATCAAGAAAAAAAGGGAGAAGACTCAAATCAATAGAATTAGAAATGAAAAAGGAGAAGTAACAACTGACGCTGCCAAAATACAAAGAATCAAGAGAGATTACTACAAACAACTATATGCCCAGAAAACAGACAACATGGAAGAAATGGACAAATTCTTAGAAAAGCACAACCTTCCGAGACTGAACCAGGAAGAAATAGAAAATATAAACAGACCAGTCACAAGCACTGAAATTGAAACTGTGATTAAGAATCTTCCAACAAACAAAAAGCCCAGGACCAGATGGCTTCACAGGCGAATTCTAGCAAACATTTAGTGAACAGCTAATACCAATTGAAGAAGAAAAACCGTATGATCACCTCAATAGATGCAGAAAAAGCTTTCAACAAAATTCAACACCCATTTATGATTAAAAACTCTCCAGAAAGTAGGCACAGAGGGAACTTACCTCAACATAATAAAGGCCATATATGACAAACCCAGAGCCAACATCATTCTCAATGGTGAAAAACTGAAACCATTTCCTCTAAAATCAGGAACAAGACAAGGATGCCCACCCTCACCACCATTATTCAACACAGTTTTGGAAGTTTTAGCCACAGCAATCAGAAAAGAAAAATAAATAAAAGGAATAAAAACGGGAAAAGAAGAGAAAAGCTGTTACTGTTTGCAGACGAAATGTTAATATACATA
>NC_041233.1:75287114-75341559 GCF_002837175.3 Physeter macrocephalus
AGCCTGTGCTCCGCAACGGGAGAGGCCACAGCAGTGAGAGGCCCGTGTACCGCAAAAAAAAAAAAAAAAAAAAACAACCCAATCTAAAAATGGGCAGAAGGCCTAAATAGACATTTCTACAAAGAAGATATACAGATTGCCAATGAACACATGAAAGGATGCTCAACATCACTAATCATTAGAGAAATGCAAATCAAAACTACAATGAGGTATCACCTCACATCGGCAGAATGGCCACTATCAAAAAATCTACAAACAATAAGTGCTAGAGAGGGTGTGGAGAAAAGGGAACCCTCCTCTGGAACCCATGCACCACAGCTAGAGAGAAGCCCAGATGCGGCAACAAAAGATCCCACATGCCGCAACAAAGATCCCGCATGCCACATCTAAGACCCCCGATGCAGCCACATAAATAAATACTTTTTTTTTTTTTTTAAATCTATGGGCTTGTTCTCAGAAATGATTAGGAGGTACCTTTCTCAAACCTCTATAAGCTTAGCAGAAACAGGAAGCCTAGACATTTAAAAGACTTAAGATTCACAAAGATGAACTGATTATTGTTTACAGGGACAGTTCTTTTCAAAACCTGTAGTTTCTATGTAAACTACAACTCTATTATGTTCTGCTTTAAACTACAGACTATGTACAAGCTTCCAAATTTAAATCTCCATAAATATGTATATAAAATAAAATTATAATTTTTAATGTACACCTTTAAATGGTTTTGTTTTTATACAAAATGTTTTATGTTTAAAGGTTTTTAAAAAAATTTTGGATAAGAAAATGAAATGTTAAAATATCTTCAAGATCTCCTAACCACTACCAATGTGATTTTTTTTCAAACACTGCTATCCTTCCATTCAAAATCATTATTTTTCTTTTAAGTCCTCCATAAGTCTATTATTTGAACTAGCTGAATACAGCTCTAATCCCGTGGGTGAGGAAGAGAAATGAGCAACTATGTCATCACTGCATGACATAAAGGGTCACAGATTAAATAGTGGCACAGTAGAAGGAAATATAAGTAGCTGGGAGATAAAACGATACTCAAAATACCTAGTTTCTACAAACTGGTACAATTACTGCCAAGTTCAACCAGAAAAAATGTGGGTTTCAAAATTTGTTACTTGACAATGAACAAGAAATAATAAACCAATATGACATTTAAGATAAAAAGGGAAAGAAACCATTTGTTCTCATGAGTTCCTGTACTCATTTTGCCAAAATACTCTTTCAAGTGTTCTCAAATTCACTTCCTAATAAAGCTACTTACTTATTTAATTCTCCACTACTTCTCATTCCCTCAACAAAACACAGAAAGCCCCGGGACTTCCCTAGTGGTGTAGTGGTTAAGAATCCACCTGCCAATGCAGGGGACACGGGTTCGAGCCACAACTACTGAGCCTGTTCTCTAGAGCCCGCGAGCCACAACTACTGAGCCCACGTGCCACAACTACTGAAGCCCGAGCGCCTAGAGCCCATGCTCCACAGCAAGAGAAGCCACCGCGATGAGAAGCCCACTCACTGCAACAAAGAGTAGCCCCTGTTCACCGCAACTAGAGAAAGCCTGCGTGCAGCAAAGAAGACCCAAAACAGCCAAAAATAAATAAATAATAAATAAATAAATAAATTTACTTTAAAAAAAACAACACAGAAAGCCCCAAATTGATCCCTAGTAATACACTACAATGGATTTTTAAACCAATGGTTAGTGGTAGAGAAAGCAGTGATCAGAGGAAGAACGGCTCCCCAAGGACAGGTGAGCCAAACTAACTTCTTTCATTATCAGGGTTACTATGATCAGTAAAGCAGTGTTACAGCACGTAACATAGCAACCAGATTGAATCATATGAAACTGCCATTTTTTAGTAGATCAAAATGGTGGTATATTGGCAATTTCATGTGGTTCAACCACAATAATCTTATCAAGACATTTTACTAAAGTTTTCATGAAGAGATGTGCCTGAATACATTTTAAAGTGACACAAAGCTGGTATTGATGGCTAATACACTGGATGGTAGAATGCAGATTGTAAAAGATTCTTATCAGTTGGAATGAAGAGATAAAATTATTAAGAACTGAATAAAAAGACAGATTTAAAATTCTATACTACATTCAAAAACACTAATGGGCTAATTACACCACAGAAATCTGGCTTTAAAAGAGTTCATGTGAAAACGATCTAGCTGAGTCCAAACTTTAACATATACCCTCCCTGCTATAGCCAAAGTGAACTATTTTCCAAATACACTACAGGGTTTCTTACTTTGATTTCTTGCCCATGCTATTCTTTGAGCACCAGAATATCCACTTCTCCACCTCTTGGCCAAAATCATACCCATTCTTCTAGATCAATTTCAAATGTTACCACCTCCGTCAAGACTTTCACTCCCTCTGCTAGCTATAATCACAACTTTCCTCTGAAATCCAAGTTTATGGTTCCTTCAGTGTAATAAACACATTCTATTTTGTACTTTTCTTCTTTTAGCTCTGTTTAAGTGGGAAGTACTGACAAAAGGAGAAATTCTAAGGAGAAGACTCTATTATATATAAAGACAGAAAAACAATCAAGGAATTATAAATAAAATTCAGGAGAAACTATATACGAGTCAGCCAGATCTTATGAAGACAAATGAGGGAGAGCTCACAGGCAGGACTGAGCAATGGTTTGCATGGGGGAGGAAAACTGAAATTGGAATCTAATAAACTGTAATCAGAGGGAGTCAAGGGGGGCTAAGTTACTTTCCACCGTGAGAAAAGGAGTTTGGGAAGGGATTGTGCCACAGATAAAGGGATGGGTAGTAAAAGGGAGGAACTGGATTTATGTTTTAAAAAAAGGAAAAAGAAGGTAAACATGAACTTTTGATTTCTGCTGACTTGTTCCTTCTCCCAGTGACTCTGGTCAAGTAAATAAAGGTATTAATCATGCTGTTGCATAGACAGGTTACTATCGCCCAAGAAAGTTGGTCACACCCAGAGATAAAGGAGTAAAACAGGGTGTCAATAAGCTCAATAAGGATAAGGAGAAAAGACAGTTCCTAGCAAAGAAATTCTCATACAAAGTCAGCACTCAAGTAATATAAACTGAATTAAAATACAAATTCTCTTCCAAAATTTGAAAGGCTGCATGTGGATAAAGGACTAAATTTATAGAGAATCAGAGGGCAAAAGCAGATCAAAAAGTAGAAGATCCAAGGAACTAGCTTTTGGTGCACAAAAAAAATAATAATTAAAAACTGTCTCGAATACAATAAACCCTTTTTTTTTTTTCAGTAATATATAGTTCAAACAACAGTTAAAGTGAAGATCAGGGATAGATGGGTTTCTTGCATTAAGGAGGAGGTTGAATTAATACTAAGGACTAAGGTCCCTAACAATTCAAATTCTTTTTTTTTTGACGTTTATAATTTCTTTTAATTATCAGTAGCAGTGGGAGTTGTCAGTATATCTGGTGTAGGAAATGATAAATGTATAAACTCCAAATCCAAGATATATGACACTGTATTTTCTAAAATAATGGTTGATAATCAACCTCTTGTATTGTGTGACCTTGGGTATATTTTAAACCAGATCGCTGGAGGCTGCCCTGATCACCACCTTATTACGTTTTGTATAACAGAAGGAAAAAAAAAAACCTGTCACAGGACTTCCCTGGCGGTCCAATGGTTAAGACTCCGCGCTTCCAATGCAGGGAGCAGTTCCTGCTCCATGAACTGGGATTCCATATGCCGCATGGCGCGGCCAAAAAATGGAAAAAAAAAAAAAAAAAAAAAAAAAAGAAAAGAAAAAACCTGTCACAAGTCAAGCTCCAATTTATCATCTCTCCTTGGTCTGTCCCCATTACAGGAGAGGATGAGGGGATGTTTGCTTCCTGATGGACTTGCTTTTCACAAAGTCCTGCTGGGGGTTACTCAGTACCCTGTGGCCTTCAAGGGTATTGCCAACTGATTACTTTTTCAACTGTCTAGTATTTATCCTAGTTCTCTTTTTTTTCCTTTTTTATTTTATTTAATTTTTTTTACTGAAATATAGTTGATTTACAATTTTGTGTTAATTTCTGCTGCATATATATATGCCATATACATACACATTCTTTTTTATATTCTTTTCCATTATGGTTTATCTCAGGAAATTGAATATAGTTCCTTACAACTCATATTCTATATGAACAAATATAAATGTGTTAGCACATATCTATTTTGTCCAACCTAAAATCAGTACTGGGGAGAAAAGAATATCAGACCAGTTGTTAGGGGATCTGGTTCCTGCTCTGTGAAACAGAATGCAACCTCCTACCAGTCCCTGCTCTTCCTCAACTTTTCATTCCTTACCTGCACAAGTCGTCCACTAGACCAAATCAGCTTAGAAGTTTGCTAGGGACTCAGCTCTTGCTTTGCACATGCTTCCTTGCAACATACTTCTCAATTTGAATAGAGTTTCACAAGCAGAGAAAATTTAAAACTACTCAACAGATGATCTCTAATCCAAGGCCACTCACAGATCTTAAAACTGGGATTCTAATTTTTAATATATGACATTTACCTCCAATAATTTGCAAAGCAACAATAAAATCAAATTCACGAGTGGCCAACACTCAAGTCTGACACTACAAGATGAAAGGACTAGACATATGCAAGAGTGTCAACTCGTTTAAGTAGTTTATTTACCAAAAGATAGTAGTCTCTATCTTAGAGACAGTATCTTAAATTTAAACGATTCAAAAATTTTCTACCAGAGTTAAGAGTTGTTCCTCCCAAGGAAGGGAAAACATAAATACATGCATACATTTTTATCAAATAAACTGAGTTTCATTTTCTGAAATTTATTTAACACAGTAGGAGTTTGGGGTACAGGGCAAGGAGAATACAGTCAGTAGAAATAAATCTAAACATACTTTGTTTAGGAAGACAAATCCTAACATCTGCATAGTATATCAAATACTTTCATAATTAAAACTACTGTATGCTTTTGAAGAGGTAACCTTTTGGATTTTACAAACCTGTGGATTATCCATGTACCATACAAAACTATCTTCTCTGGTATCCAGTATGAAGTACCTCCGAAGAAATTTCCCACTGTTTTCATTTTCTTCAATGTCTAGAAAACCACAAATGCGATTCTGACGATCCACATAAGGCATTTCTGTGCTTGAACATTACACTGTAAAATAAAAACATTAACAGTAAGCACTTCTCAGTGGACTTTAAGCATAAAATGTGCTATGGGTATGGTTTATTCAACAAAGAGCCTACTTTCCAACATTAGGTGGGGGCTGGTTAATGTGAATACATAAAAGCATGGGCAAAAATCACTTGAAATTAAGCTTACTGTGAGTGGTTACTAAATGCAACTATACAGAACTGATGCGGACAAAGGACAGCTATTCATGTCAGCTGAATAATTTACTTAACTTTTCACTATGAGTAGGCATCGTCATCCCCATTTCATAGGTAAGAAATATAACACTGAGAAGGGGAAGTGCCTTTCCAAGATTAGTGAACTAGCAGGTAATGAATCAAAACATGAACCCAGATTCTTGGACTCCAGAGCATGTATCTTAACGTTTACATCATCCTGTCACTCTAAAACCCTTGGTATTATTAAAACGAAAATGAATCAAAATAAAGTAAGCTAACATCATGAAAAGAGAGATAAGCAGGTATTATGTGCCCCCGAATGGAAGACACAAACATCACCAATAAAGAGCATATAACAACAACAACAAAAAAAAGGTTTATCTCAATCTGATCAAGTTTCTAGATTTCCCTAAGTCCAGCTTCCAGTTCACAGGAAACAAAGAACACAGAAGAACATATTAAACTTCACCACAGGTATTCAATCAGCAAAAGTGGACCGTGGGAAACATCAGGCCCAAAAGCCCAGTTTCTTCAGCAAATAAATTACTACAGGGAGAAAAAAAAAAAAGGAGAGAGAGAGAGAAAGAGAAGTCACAGATTAAAAGAGACTTCAGAGGCATATCATATTCTGATTCTGAAGGACTGAAATTTTTGTTATGTTCATTAAAGTTAAAAACCATGGCTTGGATAAAAAGCAGTGTTTCCATCCATTTTTCTCTAAAAACTGTAGATATGTGATTCCCTCCTGATGTGATGCAAATCTGCAGACTATTCCTACTCCAAAGGTACTTCTACAGCCAGCACCAACATCTTTCGGCAGGTTGAATTATTTATGTAACTATTTTTTCGTTTAACTCACAGTGAAAATTCAATTAGAATATGCCCTGATATACTGTTTATCTAAATCACTATTCTGTATGCAGCCAGAGAAATGGTGAAACACGCCAAAAAGTCTTCTTTAATTTATTTATTTATTTATTTATTTATTTTTGGCTGCATTGGTTCTTCATTGCTGCACATGGGCTTTCTTTAGTTGCGGCGTGCAGGGACCACTCTTCGTTGCGGTGTGCAGGCTTCTCACTGCGGTGGCTTCTCGTTGCGGAGCACGGCTCTACGTGCGTGGGCTTCAGTAGTTGTGGCATGCGGGCTCAGTAGTTGTGGCTTGCGGGCTCTAGAGCACAGGCTCAGTAGTTGTGGTGCACGGGCTTAGCTGCTCCACGGAATGTGGGATCGTCCCGTACCAGGGATGGAACCCATGTCCCCTGCATTCGCAGGTGGATTCTTAACCACTGTGCCACCAAGAAAGTCCCCCAAAAAGTTTTAAACAAAACTATAAATTAAGTTTGTATGTGCGTGTTATTACAGATCTGGCACTTGGGGATAACTGTTTAATGAACTTACCCAAAGTTCTAAAAAATTTCTAAAATGTCATCAAAGCTTGGAAAATTAATACACTATACTAACACATACTGCAGGTAAAAACTGTCAACTTGTGTGGTACGCCATGAGGAAAGACAGAGGCCAAAGGAACAGAATTGAGAGCACAGAGACAAACCCATACATCTATGGCTAACTGATTTTCAAAGACGGTGCCAACATCATGCAATAGGGAAAGAACAGCCTCTTTAACAAACGGTACTGGGACAACTGGAGAGGCACGTGCTGAAGAATTAAACTGGACCACTATCTTACACCATATACAAAAAATAACTCAAAATGAATTAATCTAAATATAAGAGTTAGAACTATAAAACTTCAAGAAAACATAGAGGAAAATCTTCATGGCCTTGGAGTTGGCAATGAATTCTTAGATGTGACACTGAAAGCACAAACAACAAAAGAAAAAATAAGACAAATTGGACTGCATAAAAATTAAAAACTTTTTTGTACCAAAGGACATCAAGAAAATGAAACAACAACCTACAGAATGGGAGAAAATATTTGCAAATAAGGGTCTAATATCCAGAATATACAAATAACTCCTACAACTCAACAATGAAAAAACAAACCCAATTTAAAAATGGACAAAGGACTTGAAAAGACATTTCTCTCAAAGAAGATAAAACAAATGGCCAACCAGAACACAAAAAGTTGCCCAATATTATTTGTCATTAGGGAAATGTAAAGCAAAGCCACAGTGAGATACCACTTCACACCCACCTGGATGTATATAATTAAGAGAGGAAAATAATAAGTATAGGCAAGGATGTATAGAAATTGGAACCCACCTACATTGCTGGTGGGAATGTAAAATGGTACAACAGCTGTGTAAAACAGTTTGGTAGCTCTTCAAAGGTTAAACATAGAATTACCATATGACTCAGCATTTCCACTCCTAGGTATATATCCAAAAGAATTGAAAACAGGTACTCAAACACTTATACGTGAACGTTCATAGCAGCACTATTCACAATAGCCAAAAACTGTAAACAACCCATATGTCCATCAACAGATAAATGTACATACATACAATGGAATATTACCCAGATACAGAAAGGAATGAACTACTGATACAATACATCCTATCAAAATTCCAAGATAATTTATAAAAACTGACAAGGTGGTTCTATTATATATACTGAAATGCAAATAACCTAGAAAAGCTAGATCTATTTCCCAAAGAACAGACTGACATTACTTAATTTCAAGACTTACAACAGAGCTACAGCAATAAAGATAGTGTAGGACTGGTGAAAAGATATAATACATCAATGGAACAGAACAGCATCCAGAAACAGACCCATACATATACTGTTAATTGATTTTCAACAAAGATGTCAAAGCAATTCCAAATACAGTCTTTCAACAAATGGTGCTGGAACAATTAACTATGCATGTGGAAAAAAATTAACTTGAAACGGATCAGAAACCTAATGTACCATTAAGCTTCTGGAAAAAAAAATATATATACACACACACACACACACATATATATACTGATACATTTTTTAAAGACATTTATATATACATATAAATAAAGTCTTCATGATCTTAGGGGTAGACAAAGATTTCTTAGATAAGACACAAAGAGCCTAAACCATATAATGGTTGATATAATGGACTTAAACAAAATTTAAAACTGCTCTTTGAAAGACACCAATAAGAAATCAAAAGATGAGCCACAGAGGGCTTCCCTGGTGGCGCAGTGGTTGAGAGTCCGCCTGCCGATGCAGGGGACACGGGTTCGCGCCCGGGTCCGGGAAAATCCCACATGCCGCGGAGCGGCTGGGCCGGTGAGCCATGGCCGCTGAGCCTGCGCATCCGGAGCCTGTGCTCCGCAACGGGAGAGGCCACAACAGTGAGAGGCCCGCATACCGCAAAAAAAAAAAAAAAAAAAAAAAAAGATGAGCCACAGAACAGGAGAAAATATTCAGTACACATATATCTATCAAATAACTGATATCCAAAAATAGGCAAGGAATTATTACAATTCAATAAGACAAACAACCAAATAGGAAAGTAGGCAAAAAAATTTGAACAGACAAGTCAACAAAGAAGATATACATTGTTTTTTAAAAATAATAAAAAGGAGGGCTTCCCTGGTGGCGCAGTGGTTGAGAGTCCGCCTGCCAATGCAGGGGACACGGGTTCGTGCCCCGGTCCGGGAAGATCCCACATGCCGCGGATCAGCTAGGCCTGTGAGCCGTGGCCGCTGAGCCTGAGCGTCTGGAGCCTGTGCTCCGCAACGGGAGAGGACACAACAGGGAGAGGCCCGCGTACCGCAAAAAAAAAAAAAAAAGAAAAGTGGGCAAAAGACATGAACAGACATTCTACAGAAAAAGACATTAAAAATGACCCTCAAACATATTAAGAGGTGCTCAACTTCACTCATGATAAGAAAATCCCAAAATGACATACGATACAGTAGGCATTGCTACCGACACCACACACACAAAAAAAGGCAACCAGACTTCATGTGCCTCCTTGTGGAATTTATACCATCTATAAAACATTTATGAAAAAAAAATGTACAAATACCTGAATCTAGATCTAACTACCAATTTACAGGAAATAAAGAAGACAGAGAAAGAACACGTTAAACTAGATCACCGAGATTCAAACAGCAAAATTCAAACTATAATTAGTTTCTCAGGACAAACAACATGGCTTCTTCAGAAATAAATTCCAAGGGAGCAGGCGGAAAGGAAATGGAGGAAGAGCTTATAAGTTAAAAGATGTGAAAAGACATAATCACAACATGTGGGCCTTATTTAAATCTTCTTAACAACAACAACACTGAGTTATCTAAGGAAATTGGAAATTTGAATACTGCCTCATGATATTAAGTAAACATATATATTTGTTTCAGTGTGGTGATGCTATTGTGGTTTTGTTACTAAGAAAATGAATCCTCATCATTTAGAGATATTTATTCATACAGAGACAAAACATTATCTGAATACTCTGGAAGGAGGGCTGGATGAAGGAGGGATGGCCTGGATGGGCAGTTGTCGGGGCTAGATGATGGGTACTGTAGTTACACAATCCTGTCTACTTCTGTGGAAGTTCACAATTCTTCATTACAAAAAGAAAGGTTAATAAGAACTTTTTTTCATAAGAAAAGTTCAAAAAAAGTCTATACTACACAGAGATACCATTTCTCATCTATGAGACTGGCAAAAATTCAAAAATTTGACAACCTACAATACTAGTAAGGCTGTAAGAAAACAGTAACTCTCTTATATTGCTGGTGGGAATGCAGAATGGTACGACCCTACTGAGATGAATCTGGCACTATTTAACATGTGCATTTACCCTATGACCAGCAATCCTACTTGCTACTGTAATTCTGAAACAATTTTATGTAAATGATAGTACTTCAGGGGCGACATAGGACAATGTAAACATACTGATGCTATGATTATATTTAAAGTAAAATAAAACAAATTTTGTTATTAGGAACCTAGATTTTCACAGTAAGAGAAAAAACGTACAAATACAAAACAAAAGGAAAAACTCTATTCAATACATCTGAATTAGAGTTAGTATGAACTCATGATCTTTGAAAATATGATAGTAATAGAAAATCATCACTTTGCAATTCGAATACAATCACTGATTTAAGCAAGAGTCTTCAATGAATACTAATACCACTAGAAAACAGGTTGTTAGGGAACAGAATATTCAGTCTCAAAATTTCACCCCAGTGTTCTTCCCAATTACAAAGAGGAAAATGTACGTATATGTATCTTTACAGCGGTGAGATCTTATAGTCCCCACCTTTACCAAATGATTTAGCATCTAATGAATCTAGAAGCCAGGGACTAACGGATATCACTTCTCTCTAAATAGACCACACACTATATGATTCCACTGATCTGAAATATCCAGAATGAGCAAATCTATAAAGACAGAAAGTAGATTAGCAGTTCCCTAGGAGTATGGGGGATGGGAAGGAATGAAGAGTTGCCTAGAGATGGGAGGGTACAGGGTTTCTCTTTAAGGTGATAAAAAATACTCTAAAACTGACTGTGATAACAGTTGCACAGTTCTGCAAATATATTAAAAACCATTGAATTGCACACTTTGAGTGAATTATTCCTCAACCAAGCTGTTAAAAAAAAAAAAGAATTATAATTGTGTTTTATCTTTCATTCCAGAGCACATCAGAAACCTTAAAAAACATTTCCTCTCCCAGACCTCTGAATGTTGTAGTGTCCCAGGGGATGGTCCACGGACCTCTTCTCTATTTACACTCAATCTCTTGGTGAGCTCACTGATTCACATAGGTCTAAATACTGCTATCTCCAGCCCTGGACACTCTGCTGGACTCCAGACTCACGTATACAACTGCCAACTCTATGGATCTACTTACTTACCTAACAGGCCTCTCACATTTAGCAAACTGAGCCCAGATATACCCCCTCAGCAATCTGTTCCCCTCTGTCCTTCCCATCTCAGTAAAGTCACTCCCTTCTTCCAGCTGTTCAGGCAAAATTTGGAGTCACACTTGATCAAGACTTCTTTCTCTCATTCCATGTCCAGTCCATAAGCAAATCCTACTGGCTCCATCTTCTAAATATGTCCAGAATCCCACCATTTGCATTGCTGCCTCTCTGGTCCAAGCCACCATCCCCTCTTAGCTGGACTACTGCACGGGCTTCCCTGCCCCCTTCACTCCATTTTCAATACAGCTGTCAGAGAGATCTCATTAAAACATATGTTCGAGTGTTTATTCAATATTTGCCAAGCAAATATTTAAAATTAATTTAATCCTTATAACAATTTCACAGATGAGAAAACCAAAGCACAGAAGATTTTAAAAATAACTTGTCCAAGGTCACATGATTAGGAAGTGGCAGAGCCAGGATCCAAACCAGGGGAATCTGGCTGTAAAGCCCATGCTCTTCGGTACTATAAAATGCCACTCTGCTCGAATCTCTTCAACTTTGGCTGCTTATTAAAATTACCTGGGAGTTTTTTTGAAACTCCTGATGTCAGATTAGAGCATCCAGACCAATTAAATCAGAAACTCTGGAGATGGGATCTAAGCATCAGTACCTTTTTAAAGCTCCCCCAATAATTCCCACGCTCAGCCAAGGTTAAGAACCACTGTTTTAATGCAATCCCTTCTCATTCAAAGTAAAAACCAAAGCTCTTACAAAGACATACAGGCTTCACCTACCCCCCACCCCAACCTGCCCCAGTTCCCCCGCGTGATTACTCATCTAGTCACTGACGCCTACTACACTAGACAAGCTCCCCACTCGGAGCCTTTTAACTCAAGAGTCACTTTCTCAGGGAAGCCTTCTTGACGCCCCATCTAAAACTGCAGATGCCCCAAACTGTCCTGCCACTTCCCATCTCCCTTCCCCACTTCATTTTTCTCCTTAGTATTTATTGCTAACAAACAGTATCATTTACTTATTTCTTGTCTGTTTCCCCACACTGGAATGTAGGCTCCATGAGAGCAGGGACTTTTTTTCTATTTACTATTGTTTCTCCAATGCCTAAAACAGTGGCTGGAACATGGAAGGGACTCAATAACAATTTGTTGAATGAAAAATTAAGGAACCCATAATTATTGCATCAAATATTAACGTTTAAGTTTCCAGACAGAAAGCCGCTTTTGCCTCATCTGATGAGAAATCATTTAGCAAACGATTTAATCGACTGGTTTGCTTAGATGATGGAAGGAAAAAGGTTTGATACTATATTTCTGTTTGGATTTATACTTTCAGTAAAGCTAGCATGAGGTAAGAACAGATAAAACTGTGTAATTAAAACCTCCACAGGGCTTCCCTGGTGGCGCAGTGGTTGAGAGTCCGCCTGCTGATGCAGGGGACACGGGTTCGTGCCCCGGTCCGGGAGGGTCCCACATGCCGGAGCGGCTGGGCCCGTGAGCCGTGGCCGCTGAGCCTGCGCGTCCGAGGCCCGCGTACAGCAAAAAAAAAAAAAAAAAAAGGTAAAAAAAAAAAATGGTAAAAAAAAAAAAACCTCCACAAAATCTATCCTTCAGCTTTACTTGTGCTCTAAGGGCGTAGTCGGATCATACAAACATTCATAAATTAACACACCCAGCTAACACTTCATCAATCAGGAACCATGAAGCAAGTCAAAAAAATAAAAACAAAACAAAAATCAGAAAGAGAGAAAGAAAAGAAAAAGAAAAATTAAATTCTGCACAGTGAGACTTCATTAGGCCCACAGGACTTCACTACTGAAGTCCTGATTAGACGCTGAATGAGACTAGTCTTGTCCCAAAATTGTCGACAAACACAAAGCTTAAGATATACAGACATCAAGGATCAAGTACCTGTGGAGTCTGGCCCCGACACCCCACACACACGTCAGGGCTATGGTACTCTAACCAACATCTTACCGTCATTCCACTCTACACGAGCAGCTGACAGAAGAGAGGGAAAAAAACGACAAGTATTCCAAGTGTTCAGGGAGAAGGAAGATGGTGGTCACCCAAAAGCAGTGGTAGGGGGCCCCAAGAGAATCATTCACCAAGATCAGAAGTGCCTACAATAAGGACAAATTGTCACCTCTTTCCCCAGTTCAATGTCTGCTTATGAAGTGGACTGAGTGACTGACCCTGTGCCTATTTGAGCAGGGGGACAAAGAGAATTGATGAGAAACTGCAGGGCACAGAAAGGGAGCAGACTTAAGCAGGCTGCAGGCCACCATTTGACATCAAAAGGAAGTAAGTTTCCAGTGGATTAAGTGTAAATTACAGAAGGTAGCTGGACTTGAGCTGTCTTGCTGTTATCAAAAAATCTGGCTGCAGAGAGAAACCCACCTTACCCCCAAACACTCATAGGAACCAGCAAGTAGACTGTGAGAGGACAGAAATGAGGAGGAGGGAGTGTAGACTGGTAAAGGTTTACCCACAGCAAATTTCATATCCAGGGACTGCGCAGTGGAGAGTCTCCCTGCAAGATCTCACCAAAAATTACAGTTTGGAAGCCTACCACTAGACATTAATGGCTCGCCACTGTTAATCAAGAAAAGGCTTTAATAACACCAGGTAAGAAAGGGTTGCCTTTTTTCATTTTTCTTCTAACTAGTCTCTGTTCAAATACATCCACAAAGAGGGAAAAGAAAGAGGTATCCATGGAGCATATCACAATCCCTCCCCACTCCAAGTGCTTCAGGGAATAAGTGGCCAGATATTGGGTTAAAGGAGGAGTGGAGCTTTAACAGGAGATTGAAGGTTTAAACTGAAATAGATTAGACTGGAGCTTTTAATAGCTGTAAATGACAGAAAAGCTACCATTTGCCCATGAAATCATGAGGAAGCAGGGAGAGGGAAGATCCAACAAAGCACAGTTGAAAGCAGTCAGTGCTGAAAAATAGAACTGTCTTAAATTTGTTCTCACCAAGCTCAGACTGCTCAATAACCTGACGACATATGGAACAGCATTACTGCCCTCAGTAATGAGAGGAACACCTGATGTGGAAATTCCCATGGGGGATTTACTGTACCCAGCAAGATGCTACATTAGAAGTCCTCTGAGACCACTTCCAATTCTAAGTGCCTGTGATTGTCCTTTCTTCAAGAAGAGGTTAAACTGAATCCAGAATCCATTTCAAGGGTTAAACTATTAAAGGCTAGGCTACCCAAAGGAGTAAAACCACAACTTTCTGAAAAATAAAATTATCAGACTGATAAGTCTGATAAGGGTTCCATGTAGGAAAAAATATTTAAGACTTCAATATTTTCAAGACTCTAAAGACTTAAGTGTTAAAAAAATATCCTAAATGACTTTGATTTTTCTTTTACATTCAACAGAAATTCCAGTTCAAAGAATGTTTACGATTTAAAATCCTCAAAATACCATCTTCCTGAATCAAAGCAATTCAACTAATCAAAGGCTTACCAAAATAAACAGCAAGCACATGTTTGCTTAAATATCTTCTAGGAATTACAAACTCACGTGTTCTTTATCATACAGCAACTACTGGGAAAAAATATCACTCAGAGTTCAAATGGTTTAATGTCACTCATTAAGCATAACAAAATCCCATTGCTGCAACAAATACCAACAGTTTTTATTTTTAAATTTAAAAAAATCCACACGTTTATGTTTCTAAAAATAATTAAGCATTGCAGACAAGCATCTAAAGCGACAGAAAGTTTCTACCCTAGGAACTCTTTTCTGATACCAGTCAATAAATTTCCAAATGCTAGGTACTTACAAATGGTCAAAAGAATTAAAACTAAATGTTAATATTTATCTCCTAATAAAGCTATTTTATTGTATCATTGCAAATCTAAATGAGAGAATCACCTTGAAATTTAAAGTCAAATTTTAATATTATCAAAAGTAAAATGCTTAAGCATGTGAAAAAGTAATAAAGCTGAGGCAGTTACTGCTATAGAACTTGAAATTTTCTGTCTAATAAAGGCAGAGTGTAACTACTGTCACATCTGAATAATTACTACATTTTATTCAGAAAACTATTTATCTTCCTCGTTCTTAAATGACAGTTATTTAAACAAGAACAATTATTTAACATCAAACAGTACTTCAATGTCAAAGCCCGACTTAAATTATGCTAATAAATTACTTCATGGATTTCATTCTGGATTACAAATTATCATCAGTAGAAGTAACTGTGGGTTTTGCAGTAGGAATGTAAGAACTTTCAGGCTTAAATAAAAGTCGGTTTTTTTTAAGCTGCATTAAACGTTTTTTGAGAAAAAGCCCTATAAAAAGATAAAATGTTTCCATCTTTCCCAAGTTATTCTCCTAGGGGTCTTCAATATCACAACCTATATATTAACAAGCAACATGTGAGTACTGCCCACAGTGACTTTTTAAAGAAAATAACTCTATGCTATTCTTAATGTCCTTAAACAATTCTAAAACGGTCCTTCCGGCTTATGAACTCATGGCAGTTTCCTAACAATTGTATACTTATCCTGTTTTACTGTCTCTCCTAGTCTATGACAAACTCACATTTACACACCACCTCTTTCCTATTTTGCTACATTGCTAAAACTAGGGGGGAGGGGGATACAAACCTGCTACTTCCCCCCTTTCTCAAAAGCAACAATAAAAATACTAATTAACAAGATAAAAAGATGTATGAAGCAGTTTCAATACATATAAATCACATCTCCTTAATGTCACAAAGTTATCCTCTGCTTACCACAAAGGACAAATGCATGGCCATATCCTTTGATACAGGTACACTCTTCAAGAGAATCCTGTCAATGGATACACTGTAGGGTTTACAGCGCTATAAAATAAATTAACTATTAACTCAAATTCTGCTAAGCTTAAATACTCTTGTTTAAATACATAAATATTCTAAAATGTAATTTCCCCTGGGAAGATATGGCCAAGTTAAGGATTTAAACTAACTCACTTGGGGAAATATCTTTTGCCACAAATGTGTTACTATGAAAATCTGAGTATGAAAAGCAATAGGCTTTTTGGTCAGAATGAATCTTACTATTTTTTAAATAATTCTTCAAGTTCTTCTGTGAAAAAAACATTTAGTTTTACAAAATGATTTTTTCAAGTTTTTCTCTGAATCATATAAAGCTTACCCCAATTTTGCTGTACAGAGTTTCAATGGCATTAAACTAACATAGAAAGTGTGTAAGCTGAGTGCCTGGGGGGAAATAAAGCAGACAGATTAGTAGTTCTCGGATAAAAGACTACAGTATAAACCGCATAGTGCGCTATTGGTTCCAGTCGTTAAGCACACAGGAAATAAGATTTTCTAGTTAAAAAAAAGAATTGACAAACGGCAACGACTCCGTTAAAACAAAGAAAATCTTATCAAAACCAACAACAATCAATCATAAACGAAGAAAACAAGCATTATAGGATTGTAAGGTGAACTCGGAGGGGAAAAAAAATGGCCCAAATTGCCTGACTATATCTTCTATAACCTCCTCTAGGACCTGCCCCCAACAGAGCGATCGAGTTTCATTATTTAGGTGCCCAGCCGGGGGCAGATGCTCTGCTGTTGGGCACAGCATAACTAGAATTCTACCAAAGGCAGTAAACACGACTTTCATTATGACAACACTTTCCCCTCTGATGGTCTATCCAGGAGGGTCAATAGAAAGCATCTGAAATAAACCACAAACCACTCAAGACGGTCCCAAAGCGGTGAGACTGGCAGCTGGCCTCTAAGCTTAAAGACCTGGGTTCTGGTCGCCTCCTTGGTCCTACCTGCGTGACCCTGCACAAGTCACTTCCAACTTTCGCACTGGTCACTGCACCATTAAGGTGCGAGGGTAAAGCACTAATACTGCAGGATGCTAGGGCACAGGGCGGAGTCGACTTCTGACTCGGCGAGTCCTAAAGTGAAAGCGCATTAAAATAATACAAGACGATGCCCTAGGCAGCTGAGACCCCGTGAGCTCAGCCCTGAAGTCGAGCCATTCGACAGGCGTCGCCCGCCGGGAATCCCCCGACAGCTGGCCGGCCGGGCGTCCGGGAGGAGGGCGCGACGGTCCTTTTTAGCAGAGCCACCGCACGGCTCCTCGGCGACAGCGACCGCCGCCGGGCTCCCCACCCTCCTCGGCCGGACGCCGCCGAGGGCCGAGGTCAGGAAAACAATAAAGGAAGGAGCCGCGGGAAGACGCCGCCGCCGCCCCCTCCCGCCGCCCAGAACTCGGCGCGCGCAGGTGAGCCGGCCCCGCGGCCTCTACCAGGTGCAGCCGCGCGGGCCGACCCGCCAGGAGAGAGGCCTCGGGGGCGCAGCCCGGGACCCCGCGCCCCCCCACCGCCCGCGGGCCCGCACTTACCAGCGCCCGCCGGTCCCTCGAGCCTCCCAGCTCGCTTCAGCCGGCGCCGCGCTCCCGGAGCCCGGCCTCGCTCACCCCGCCCCGGCGCGGCCGCGCTCCTCACGCCGAACTTCACGGCGGCCCTCGCCCGGGAGCACCGGCGCCGCCGCGGCCCCTGGTCCCACAGGCACCGAGCTGCCGGTAGCGGCGCCCACGACGGCCCGCCCGCGCACTGCGCACGCGTGCCCGCGCTGCCTCAGCCCCCAGACGGCGGCAGAGATTCCAGGGCGGGCACTCCCAGCCCGAGGAGACTACAAGTCCCGGCAGGCCCCGCGCGGGCCCTGGAGGCGTGGCGGGCCGGGTTAGTGGGCGTCTTCCTGGTTCAGGGGCGGCGACCTCGGGCGCGTCGGGGAGGACCGCGCGCGGAGCGCTGGGCCCTTGCGCTGCGGTGCATCCTGGGATTCGTAGTTTTCGAGGACCACGGGGCTTGGCTAGGGGTTGGAACTCAGGGTTCTCTTGTGTCACGGCCTAGAACTTCCAGGCGCAGGGATCTTTAAAAGTAGGCTTCATTCGTTTGCAGATAATTTGTTTGCAAGCTGTCCCATAATCAGTCCAGGAAGTATAAATTCACAGGCTGCTGTGTGACCTGGGGAAAAACGCTTTACAGCTCTTCGCGCCAATTCTTCTAACAATTTCTCTCTCCCTAGAACTGTATCTGCACCTCCTACTTAATAGGACACGAGGCTTAGAGAAACTTAAAGAATGATTAGAAGAAATTCGATTAGTCGATATTCGATTAGTCGAAAGGCTGGAACATAAATATGTATTATCATAAATATTTATTCGTAAATATTTAACCTGTTTGCTGAGCACGTACCATGCCAAATCCCGTGAGAGGCACTAGACACACACTTGAGAACAAGATAGATGCCGTCCTGACCTCATGGAGTCTGCAGTCTGTAGCGGGAGCTAGTCCTTAAACTAGCAAGATAAATACAGATTTTAATGCAATGGAGAAACTAAGCAAGTTAAAGAGATAGTGGGGGAGGAGGGGCTTTTTAGAGAGGGTGGTCAGGGAAGGCAGTCTGACGAAGTGATTTTTGAGCTGAAACCTGAAAAAAAGAATCATTCAGATACGCAAAGAGCTGGGAAAGGACTATATGCCACGGCTTTGACAGTGCATGGCACACGCTAGGCTCGCAATAAATATTTGTTCCGTTTGTGTCCTTCTTCCTTTCCTTCTCCATCAAAATCTTTAGGAACACCTTTCAGAACATCCTTCCTATGCGAAGGTGTACAGGAGACAAATCAATGTCCAGCAGTAGCACAGGCTGTACGTGTACAGCTGCTAGGACAGAAAACACAAGGTAAAGGCCTACGAGCCTGGCGACATGGCTGGAACCTTGACTACTTAACCCCTTCTTTATTTGTGAACTGGGTCAAAAGTCTCAGCACTCAGGGTGGCCTCCTGACTCACTTCTGTTAATGAGGTAGAGAATCGGATTTGGAGTTTGCCTCCATTAGGATTCTAAAGGAAGCTTAGATATTATCTCATCAAAATCAGAGGTGGAGTGAAAAACAGCCCTAGACTTACCTGTGGACACTTACCTTTGTGACCTTAGGCAGAGGGTGACACTTTACCTTTCTGATGCTCAGTGACCTCCACCGCTCACCTTACACAATGTTCTCAGAGTCTGATAAGCTGATAGAGGGGAAAACCCGCTCTCCAGCCTGCGTGCAATGCTCCCGCCCTGGCTCTTTCAGACTGCTTGTCTTGAACATTTCCAGGATGATTGTTCTGTTATCTTTTGAGAAACCTTAGCTGTGTGGCCCTGCTGACAACTGTCTTCCCGAGGCCTCATTTCCTCATCTTTACAATGCTTGAAAGGATTTGGCCTCATCATAGTTTATAAACTGGCCAGAGCTGTTTCCTTTTGTCCACACAGTGGGTTTTATTTTTAACTGAATGGGTGGCTAACAGTTAAAAATAGGGAGATTTCACATAAAAACCCAGGTGTCACCTGCCTGATCTCTCTGGATATTTGAGCTTGTTGTCCCTGGCTAGGGGGTCTAGAAGGGTCTCCAGCTCCAGAATCCTAGAAGATTCTAGGTGGGATATTTGGGACATATTTAAACTTTAAAAAAAAAGATTCCTTGTTTATCTGAAATTCAAATTCAAACTTAACGCCTTGTATTTGATCTGAAAACCCTAGCTCAGAGATCAGACCACTGAAGCAGAGAGCTCTCACTCCCTCCAGATGGGACCCAGAGGGAATCTTTCTCCTGAGTGTTATTATCATTAAACCTTACTGACTGAGTGGTTTTAAATTATTCCTTTGCTCTTTTTGCCTAACAAGCCCCAAAGGTTGTTTGATATTGACAGTCACATTTACAGACAATGAGGAAAGCCAGAGAAGTGACTCAAGTTGCCCAAGGACACGCAACAAGGTAAGGGCTACTTTGAGGTTGCAGTGTAACCAGAACCTGTTAGCATCCCTGTGTGGAAGGCTCTGGATCGGCCATTAAACACAATGAGAAAAACAAACAAACAAACAGAAACAGAGAAAAGAAAGAACAAACAGAACAAAACAAAAAAACACTGTCTGCTTTTCCTCTGGTCTTTTTTTTGGATGGAGAAGTTTATTACATAACAGTGCTTTCAGTGTTATGAAAAAAAAAAAAAAAAGTATGTGGAACATTCCCTTATTGAAATTACAGTCTGGGAGCAAACCGAGAATGTTCGGGACCCACAGACGGCATTGAGGAATGCTGGAATATTCCATGGATACTTGTCATCTGAAGAAAAGGGAGAGGAGGGCTCTGAATTCAAGAATCTGCAGTTTGCCTGTAAGACATCCGCGTCCTCATCATCATCCTGCCTTTTGCATGTGCAAAGCACTTGTACGTTTCCGGCAAAAATATTTATTGAGCCCCTTCTGTATGCTTACATGCTGGGCCCTGGATCCTCCAGACAGGCATTAGCCCCTTTGACAACACAGATTAGAACAGTGAAATCAGGAGAACGATCCAAAGTCACAGACAGGGACCGAGCACTTGACTTTCCCTCCCCTCCCAGGCACTTCCTAGCTCCTTCCCTGCTCTATTTTTTCTGCTTTACTTTTTTCTCCTTAGCAATGATCACGTTCCCACACATCCTATATTTGACTTATTTATCCTGTTTATTCTCTGCGTGTCGCACTAGAATGTAATGTCCACACCCACAGGGATTTTATCTGTCTTGTGTCCTCAGTGCCTAGAATAGAAATATTTGTTGAATGATGGATGCCACCAGCCCCCTTTATGAACAGAGTCAGAATCAGAAGTCAACAGAAGGAGCAACTCCAGCAGTAAACTCCTGTTTTTACTAGAAATCAGAACGCAGAGAGAACAAGAATCAAACATGAGTTTTGCTGAACCCGTTCTCTGAACCCAGATTTCTTCCTTTCTTATTCCCTCCAGAAACTGGGTAGCAGAGAGTTAAAGACAGCTCTTTCTTATTTTTCAGTGTAAAACGGAAACTCACACCCTGGGAAGGGAGTTGGTGGGGTTGCTTTTGAGGTTAAGGAGTCAGAAGAGTGGCCCTCCCATGTACCTGGCCTTAGCCAAGCCATAGGAAGGGTGATTCTCAGCCATCACCCAGGATGGGCTGGGATTAGGTGACCTGCCCAGAATACAGATCAGGTGACTGATTCTCCTTCTGGAGCTAATTCTCGTGTCCCAGGGCTGGAACACAATCCTCCTTCAGGGAGGAGCTCTGAGGGACCGTCCATGTGCCATGCTTACTGCGGTACAAAAACAGAATTTCCAAACAGGCCAGCAACCAATCTCGAATTCCAGGCTCACAGAGGAAAAAAAATCGAGGGTCACGGGAGATGATTGCCTCCAAGACCTTTAGAGAGCAGGACCACCTACCCTAGGTGCACTTTCCTGCCTTAGGACGAACAGGCAACAAAAGAGGGAACCTGGCACCGAATATCGCCTGAGACCACAAGACCCCTAAAGGCCCCCAGCAACCCACGTGATCTCTGGGGTCTGGTGAGGTTCCAGCCCCATCAGACACCCCAGTTAGGTCATACATTAATTATCCTGACTACATGTGGCAGGTCTGGGACTCTGGGAAGCCCTAAAATTGTGGAGCACACAATGCCTGTATCCTCCAAGCACGTGGACTGTTGCTCCAGTGTGGCGAGAAAACCTGAAAAGGAAGATTTTCTGAAGCCAAGGTGCATGTCCAGGGCCACAGCCGGGTAGCTAACTGCCATAATGAAGTGGGGAACATTCAAGAGGGTGAAGGGCTCTTTCCAGACAAAACTGGGGGAGGATCTGGGAATGAGTCCATCTTGGGCTCTGGGAATTCCTCCTCAGACCCCGGCAGCTCACCTGTCTAATGCTAGCCAAGCTCCTCCTCAAGTCAGAGGCCAGTGGTTTCTCTCATCCATCTTGCCGTTTGTCAGAAGTGTTTGTTGACGTTCGACAAGAACCAGTGCCTCAAGTGTTCGGGAAGGCTGACGTGTGCCGTGCTGTGACCCCCAGGGGAAGGGAAGCAGAGGTCACAGCTTCCACCAGCTGACCCTATGGACACAAGCAAAAAGCCTGGTCTCCGGAGTCCATCTGAGCTGACTAGCCATGACCTTGGGCTTGTTACCTTATTTCTCTGAGCCTCAACATTTCCTCATCTGTAAAATGGAGTTGGTAACAATGCCTACTTCACAGCCTCTGCATACGTCTTAAATGAAATAATGCACATAGAGCTCTTAGCCAGGTGCCTGGCACACATTACAGGCTCCATCAATACTACCTTGTTTAGCCCAATTCCTGAGCCCACCTGAGCAAGGTGGGTGACACATTCAGAGTCTCTCACCTGGGCAGTGGGTATGCTGTGGAACGCCCACGTATCTGGATGACCAGGATAGAAGTACTCGTTGTGGTCTAGGACCTTGGGAAATCTGATACGGCCGGGGAGCAGGGCCAGGTGGATATGGTGCTGGGGAATAAGAAGGGCCTGATTTGGAAGGACCCAGGATGCCAGTCTTGGGGGAATGTGATGACTGATTTTATGTTTCAACTTGACTGGGTTAAGGGATGCCCAAATAGCTGGTAAAACATCATTTCTGGGTGTGTTGATGAAGGTGTCTCTGGAAGAGATTAACATTTGGATCAGTAGACAGAGTAGAGAAGATCACCCTCTCCAATATGGGTGGGCACCATCCAATCCGTTCTTAAGGCCTGAGTAGAATGGAAAGGCGGGGGGAGGGTGAATTCACTCTCTCTACCTGAGCTGAGACATCCATCTTCTCCTGCCGTCAAATATTGGACCCCTGATTCTCAGGCCTTTGGACTCATTCTGAATTACACCACTGGTTTCCTGGCTCTCCAGCTTGTAGACAGCAGGTAATGGGACTTCTCTATAACTATGCAAGACTTTTCCTATAATAAACATCCTACCGTAACTCTACCTATCTATCTACCCATCTCCTATTTGTCTTTTTCTCTGGAGATCCCTGACTGATACAGGGGGACTTCCATTTGCTTTCCCAGGTACCCCCCACTCCCTTCTCCTGGCCACAAAAATACATAAATATAAATAGATTAGAGCAGGATTGTGATGTCTTCTTCATCATTTTCAATCATCTTCCCTCCTTCAGAAACATTTCACTTTCACCTGGAACCACCCCCCCTGGCCCCTCCCCCATCAGCAGACCTAACAGCAGGGCAGCTCTAAAAATAGCTTGCCTTCCAGACCCCCTGGCACGTAAATACATCTTTGTTCTCGACTGGCATTTAATAACTGTACTTTATGGCAAAACAAAAGCTGTAATCAGAGTCCAACAATGGAAGCTGCAGCCAGCGCCGAACAATACTCAGCATTCCCATGGTGATCCCCGCCCCCAATCCGCAGCTGTGAGAACCAGAAGTCTCAAGCATGAATTCCATTCACAATTATTTGCCTGGTCCTAGCCCCACTGCGGCTTATTCGAATCAACAGCTTTCCTGCCTCCTCAGCGGGGGTTTCGGGGCTTTCGAGAAGCTGAAAAGGGATGCCAAGCTTGAGCCCCTGCCAAGAGCAGCCTGTGCAGGTGTGCACGAGGGGGCTGGCCCTGAGAAGTCTGCACGGTGGCTCGGTGACAGGGCCAGACTGCCCCGAGGCTGGAGGCTTCAGCAGCTGTCTCAAAACCAGCAATTCAGGCAAGACTTCCTTCAGATAAAAGAGAGCTTTGCACTGATTTTCTTATCCAGCAGTGCAGCCTGTGCATTCCAGGATAAGCCCAGCAGCTGGCTTCTCCTGCCAGGTTCACGTCCTAGAACCTCGGAGAGAGAAGGTCTTTAAGAGAGACTATTCCAGTGGGTCTCAAGCCTTGTTTTATGTTAGGATCTTTGGGAGTGCTTTAATAAAATTCTTAGGACAAGACCCCATCCCAGGCCAACTGAATCAGAATCTCTGGCAATGAGGAATTGACCTTAGTATTATTTATTTATTTTTTCTTTTGTTTTGTTTTGAAGTATAACTTAAATATAGTGTTATGGGCTGAATGTATCCCCCCAAATTATATATTGAAGCCCCCATTCCCAGTGTGACTATACTTGGAGATAGGGTTTTTGTAGAGGTAATTAAGATTAAATGAGGTCATAGAAGTGGGGCCCGGATCCAATAGCATTAGTGTCCATACAAGAAGAGACACCAGAGATCCCACCTCCCCAAAATGTGAAGACTCGGCACAAAGGTGGCCATCTGCAAGTCAGGTAGAGAGCCATCACTAGGGACGGAATCAGCCAGCACCTTGATCTTGGACTTGCAGCCTCCAGAACTGAGAGAAATAAATTTCTGTTTAAGCCACCCAGTCTGTGTGGTATTTTGTTACAGCAGCCGGAGCTGACTAAGACACATTGTAAAGCCTACGGCTCTTAAATACAAAGGCCAATAAACTATGTAAGCACGATCAACGTCAAGGTACATTTCTCACACCCCAAAAGTCTTCCTCTGCCAGCCAGAGGTAACCACTGCTTGATTTCTATCACCATAGATTAGTTTTGCCTGTTCTTGAATTTCATGTAAGTGTAATTACACACCATATTGTATACTCTCTGGGGTCTAACTTCTTCTGCTCAACGTTGTGTTTGTGAGATTTATCTATGTCATTGGGTGTTGTAACAATTTGTTCTTTTATTGCTGTGTAACATTTCATTTTGCGAATAAAGCACAATTTATCTAGTCTATAGGCGGCCGTTTTGGTGGTTTCCCCTCCTGTTTCTTTTTCCATGCTGCTCCCCTGTGCCCAGAGTGGCTTTTCCCTCCAGCTCCATTCGGCCCCCTGATCTCTTACAAATAGCACCTGCCTACCACTAAGACCCCAGTCGAAACTCATTGTCTCTTAGAACCATTCTGACCTTTCATAGAGAAATGACCCTCTCTCCTCTGTGACCCCACTGCTCCCCAGGTTGAAATTATAGCGGCATCTCTGTCAAGGGACCATGATTTCCTCAAGTGCAGGGACCATGTCTTAATTATCTCTATAGTCTCAGCACCGTGCCCTGGAGATAGGAGGGGTTCAAGAAACAATGGCTGACATAACATTGTAAATTAATTAATTAATTTAAAATTAAATTAATTTAAGGAAGAAAGAAAGAAAGAAGGCAGAAAGAAAGAGTGGCTGGTTTCTGGGAGGCAGGCCCCCTACCAGGGACGGTGGGGACACCTGGGGGCAGATCTGGCTTTGGGAAGGGAGGCCGGCAGAGACTAAGCAGGTTCCAGGCCTAGAAATGGCCCAGAGACCACGAAAGACACCTGACAGGAAGTCCAGTGGGACAGACTGGGTGTGAGCACAGCATGCAGCTGCCCAGGGCTCACACCCAGTAGCAGCCCCAGTGTCCTAATTCCAAGGCCCAGGCCTAGCTCTGGATGTTGAGCCCCACGCGGCAGCTGTGGAGATGGGCTCAGGAGGCTGGGAGAATGGAGCCCTTAGGCAGGCTATCAGTGGGCCCAGCCAGCTCCAAGGGACTGGGAGCTCCGAAGTCCTGACATGGCCCGGAACTCTGTCTTAAGAACTGCCCCATGGGGCTTCCCTGGTGGCGCAGTGGTTGAGAATCCTCCTGCCGATGCAGGGGACACGGGTTCGTACCCTGGTCTGGGAAGATCTTGATTTCTATCACCATAGATTAGTTTTGCCTGTTCTTGAATTTCATGTAAGTGTAATTACACACCATATTGTATACTCTCTGGGGTCTAACTTCTTCTGCTCAACGTTGTGTTTGTGAGATTTATCTATGTCATTGGGTGTTGTAACAATTTGTTCTTTTATTGCTGTGTAACATTTCATTTTGCGAATAAAGCACAATTTATCTAGTCTATAGGCGGCCGTTTTGGTGGTTTCCCCTCCTGTTTCTTTTTCCATGCTGCTCCCCTGTGCCCAGAGTGGCTTTTCCCTCCAGCTCCATTCGGCCCCCTGATCTCTTACAAATAGCACCTGCCTACCACTAAGACCCCAGTCGAAACTCATTGTCTCTTAGAACCATTCTGACCTTTCATAGAGAAATGACCCTCTCTCCTCTGTGACCCCACTGCTCCCCAGGTTGAAATTATAGCGGCATCTCTGTCAAGGGACCATGATTTCCTCAAGTGCAGGGACCATGTCTTAATTATCTCTATAGTCTCAGCACCGTGCCCTGGAGATAGGAGGGGTTCAAGAAACAATGGCTGACATAACATTGTAAATTAATTAATTAATTTAAAATTAAATTAATTTAAGGAAGAAAGAAAGAAAGAAGGCAGAAAGAAAGAGTGGCTGGTTTCTGGGAGGCAGGCCCCCTACCAGGGACGGTGGGGACACCTGGGGGCAGATCTGGCTTTGGGAAGGGAGGCCGGCAGAGACTAAGCAGGTTCCAGGCCTAGAAATGGCCCAGAGACCACGAAAGACACCTGACAGGAAGTCCAGTGGGACAGACTGGGTGTGAGCACAGCATGCAGCTGCCCAGGGCTCACACCCAGTAGCAGCCCCAGTGTCCTAATTCCAAGGCCCAGACCTAGCTCTGGATGTTGAGCCCCACGCGGCAGCTGTGGAGATGGGCTCAGGAGGCTGGGAGAATGGAGCCCTTAGGCAGGCTATCAGTGGGCCCAGCCAGCTCCAAGGGACTGGGAGCTCCGAAGTCCTGACATGGCCCGGAACTCTGTCTTAAGAACTGCCCCATGGGGCTTCCCTGGTGGCGCAGTGGTTGAGAATCCTCCTGCCGATGCAGGGGACACGGGTTCGTACCCTGGTCTGGGAAGATCCCATGTGCCGCGGAGCGGCTGGGCCCGTGAGCCATGGCCACTGAGCCTGTGCGTCCGGAGCCTGTGCTCCGCAACGGGAGAGGCCACAACAGTGAGAGGCCCGCGTACCACCAAAAAAAAAAAAAAAAAAAAAAAAAAAGAACTGCCCCATGGCCCTTGATCCCTCATGACTGCCACTCCCTTTCCAGTGGGACATTTGGAGTTACCCAGGAAGCTGGGTTAGAGGAGCTGGGTTAGTGGGATTCATTGGATTTGCCGCTGCAGGATTCCTTTCTCTATTCCTCTCTTGTCCTTCATTTAAGTCACTTACATAAGGCCACCAATATAGTGCTCAATCCAGCATGGCAACCCAACAGCACTACTTAGAAAGCTCAGTCTCTGAATTATCAGCTCTTCAACAATTCATGCTTTCTGTCACAGAAAGATGATTAGCATTGGTTAGAAAATCTGCTTTCACAAGACTTAAACGATTGCATGTCTTAAAATGATTAGCTCACTGATGGTTTATAATTTTATGTCCTTCACGTGTCTGTGATCTAAGTTTTTGACCCACGATGCCGTTGCAAAGGGGTGCTGTTGGTGCCGGGCAGACCTGAGTTCAAATCTACCACTTGCTGGCTGTGTAACTGAGCCACTCAATTGAATGTTCTGAGCTTCAGTTTCCTGTTTGCCAAATGATCCCTCTGCTGTGTAGCGGTCGTGAGGATGGGGCTTAGTGCATGGCAGGTGCTTAATAACAGCTACCATGATGGTGTCCACCTGGCCGCTGAAGAAGGCTCACGCCCCTCCCCTCCTCAGCCCCATCCCTGGATTCATCATCTTTATTTCCTAACAACAAACGAGCTTTGCTCTGGAAGCTTTCCTGGTTATCCTGAAATGCCCTCCCCCATTTCATTCTCCTGCCCACATGCTGCCCGCCAGACTGTTTGTTTTGGATGCAGGAGGCCAGCCAGGGAGTGGCAGGCCTGCCCATGCAGTTCCTTGAAACCAAAGTTGCTCCCTGAGTCATTGCTGGGAGAAGCCAGTACATCCAAGCACCTACACAGGCATGTCAGAGGTAGGATACCCTGTGGGTGCACAGGCAGGGTTACGGGGGATGGAGGGCCTATAAGCCAAGCACATGGTGTAGGCTTTATCTTGGGGCGTTCGGAGAAGGGGCATTTAAAGTTTTTAAATAAGAAAGGGACATGATCAGATTTGTGGGTTACAAAAGTCCTCCGAACTCTTCAATGAGTCTTTCAGGAAGGGAAAACCCCACCTATAGTCTAGCATCTTCTTCCTTTGCCCAGTACAGGTTTTCTGCTCTAGCCAACCCCCTACACAGACTCTCTGCACCTCGGCCCCATTGGAGTGCTCTCCACATGGCAACGTTTTCCCTGTACTTCAAGGCCTGGCTTGGTTCTTCCGCCTCCAGAAATCCTTTCCTGCCCCTCAGCACATGTTCATTGCTCCTTTCCCAGAACCCAGGGTTCTTTCCCACACACCCAGCAGCCAGAGCCACTCAGACCTTGCTACTCTATGTGGCTAATTCTTGGAGCACACAATGCTGTGGAAAGAACAAAACTTTGCAGTCAGAAAATCCAAGTTCAAGTTCAGATTCTGTCCTTAGCAGTTTGTGACCTTCAGCCTCTCACTCAGCTTCTCTGAGCCACACTTTGCTCATTTGCTCGATAGGCACCTCCCAGGACTGGGGTAAGTATCAGAAGAACGTAAAAGCACTCTGGAAACAGTGATTTAAAAAAAAAAGAAGAAATAAATAAAATGATCTTTATTCCTAGATAACATGATTATCTGTCCACAAAATCCAGATAATCTGTCCACAAAATCTGTCCACAAAATCCAAAGAAATCTACAAAAAAAAGCTAGTAGAATGAGTTTAAGGTGGCAGAATACAAGAGCAATACACAAAACCAATTTTATTTCTATATATTAGCAAGTGAGAGAAGCCAGACCCATATGCAAGAAAAACATAAAGAGGAAAAGAACATTACTCTCCCATGAAAATTCCCTGGTGGTCCGGTGGTTAGGACTCCACGCTTTCACTGCCGAGGGCCCAGGTTCAATTCTTGGTTGGGGAACTAAGATCCCATAAGCCGTGCAGAGCGGCCAAGAAAACACAAACAAACAGAACACTACTCTCCCTCCAAAAAACGTACTCCATGATTCCCGTTCTACAGTATAAACTGTAGAAAATGCCAACGAATTTATAGTTACAGAGAAATCAGAGGATGGAAAGGTGAAGAGGGGCAAGAGGAGGGATTACACAGTTTTGGGGGCAATTTAAATGTTTACTATTGTGATTGTGTTGTTGTGTAAACAGTGATGTTAAACAAAAAGGGGAAAAGGCCTGGGCTGTAGAGCCAGGGAGACCTGGGGTGGGACCTTGGCTCTGTCTCCCACTGGTTGACTGTCTCTAGGCAGGCCATCCAGTGTCTCTGGGTTAACTTTTCTCCTGTGTAGGTGGGAAGCTTAGTACTTGCCTCGGGGATTAATGTGAGGTTCAAATATGTTAAGAGGTCGGCACCTTGCTGGGCACACAGCAGCCTGGCGATGGATGTTAGCGCCCTGCGCTCCTCGCTGCCAAACAACAGCGCTTTGGACATGGGAGTACGTATATGTGTGCTGATTGCCTGGCTGATTTCACTACTGACCAACCAAATAAAGGGATGGATGTGTTGGTGGATAGATGGGTGGGTAGATGGATAGATGAGTGGACTGGGAGACAAATATTTAACTGAATCAACAAATAAATCCATGAGTGGATGACCAAATGGATAGCTGAAAAAATCAAGGAGCAAACGCATGCCTGAATGAATGAGTAACGAATGGAGTGAGCACATCACTAAATGAGTGACAAGAGGGACATGGCAGTAAATGACTGTTCTCCTTCAGCCCAGAGGCCCACCCTCCCCTCGGCCTTTGTGCTGTGCGTAAGGCACCAGTTACCTTGCAGGCTCTTTCTTAGTGGCAGGCAGATGCCCCTGCCAGGTAACCAGGGTAACCTGGTGCCTGAAGAGATGCAGCATTTGGCTCCTTGGAAATCCCATCTCGGCCTATCTTGGCAACAAGGACAAACGTTCTGGGACTGCACAGACTGGAGACAGTGCCCCCTCTGAGCGGCCAGCGGCCAAGCTCAGGCCAGGTGCTTGCCCACCTTGGGCTGGGGTGGTGTCCTTGGTGGTCACCGACCTCCTGCGGAGGATGGGGGGCGTCACTAGTTCCACTAGAGAAGACGCAATGGCCTGAGCAAGCTAGGGAGGCAGGTTAGACTCCCAGGAAGGGGGGATCTGCAGAGAGCTGGGGCCTGGCCCCATCCTGCTGATGGTGAGCTTGTGGGTCAGGAGATGGCTCCATCAGTCACAGCATCGCCCTTGGGGAGAGGAGCAAAGACCCGTCTGTGAAGGCACCCTGACTGAGAGCCATTCACAGCGCGGGCCTCTTTCTTATAACCTCACTGGGAGGCAGCTGGGCAGTGCTTTCCTCTCCGTCAACCCATTTACAGATAAAGAGGCCCAGGGTGCGAGAGAAACAGCAGAGAATGAAAACAATTCCAATCTTTCGATACCCCTTCTCTGCGGGCTACAGGGGACTCAGTTACAAAGGGGGAGGATGACACCCTCTGGCCACCCCAAAGAGGCTGCTTTCTGTTGCTGTTCCTCTACAATTGTACTGAATCTGTTGCCTGGGTCGCTTCCCCAACTAGCTGAGAGGAATCTGTCTCTGAAGTCTCAGGTCACTTTGTTCAAGTCCCTCTTTTCTCCTCCCTGAGTTGCAGTTATTTAAGCCCTGTCTTCTCTGTGCTACCAGGCGTGAGCACCTCAGTGGAGAGCACGACCTCTTCCCCCTCCCCTGTCCTCCCCCCACACCTGGCACGTGTAACACGGTCCGCAGTAGCCACCAAAGGTTCCACAGCAAGTTAGGGAAAGAGCTGGGTGGCCCAAAGATACGCAGTCCAACAAGACATAGTCCCTTTTGTCAGGAGGTGAAAACAGAAGACTTCTAGAAACAACAGTGTCTTAACCCAAAAGTACAGATTTCTTTTCTTTTCTTACTTTTATTTGCATTTATTTTTTGCAGCATTTATTCCCAGGCCATAAGTTTTTGTTTCTTCTGGGATATCTTTTTCTTCTGGGCAACCTCCACTTCTGGTTTAGGAACAATCTGTTCTTTTTCAGTAAGGAGCATCTCAATGTGGCAGGGAGAGCTCACGTATGGGTTGATCCGACCATGAGCTCTGTAAGCCCTGCGCCGCGTCTCGGGGGCTTTGTTCACCTGGATGTGCTCCATGACCAGAGTACCTACATCTAAGCCCTGAAGTTCAGCATTACTCTCTGCATTTTTGAGCACGTGAAGTAAAAAATTCAGCACTCTTTTTGGGCCACTGACCCTGCGTCTAGCCCCACTGTTTGGCCTGGGCACACCTACCAACTCCACCATTGTAACAACAGAATGGCACACATTGCTTCTTTAAAGCGACATCCTTCATATACTTGGTGGCTTTTCGGATATGCATACCCTTAATGGCCTGGGCAGTTTCACGAGTGTTCTTAAAGTGAACACGAAGATTTGAACCTCTTGACTTGCATGATTTTGTGGGGTTTTCTGGGTCAAGTGAATAACGAACCATTTTTAGAGGTCACCTCAGGCCACTTACCGGAAAAAGCCAGATTTCTGAAGGTGGGACTCTAGGCAGTTGGATGGGCCTGGGGACAGATAATTAGGCCACAGGCTCTTTGCAGAGGTTTCATCACGTGGTCATTACTAACTCCGTCCAGGCATAATTCTCCCTCAAGTGTATCACTTTTCATTTTTCTTAGGACAAACGTGCTCTTTTCTGTGCTCTGTTGGCTTTTCATTCAGGAAGAGAGGGCAAAAATATCCTTTAATTTACCAAAATTGCTTTTTAAATGCATCAGCCAACTCAGGACTATCGGGAAGATAATGGTTCTTTCCCCTCATAATGATGGAGTAAATTTCAGCCAAAATGAGTTTAAACATTGTCCGTGGGCTATAGTTTTTTATTAATTTCATCAATCATGAGTAAGCCATTGACCTTCCACGGCTCCGAGCTGTTCTCAGAGCAGCTCTTGCCTTGTTCAAAGCCAGCCTCAAATACAGTTTTCAGCTGGATAACAAGAGGTGGGTCTTTTTCTCCAGCAGGGCAGCGGCTGAGAGCTCTGGAGGCTGACAGTCCCAGGCTCATGTCCTGGCTCTGCTGCTTCTTGGCTCTGTGACTTAGAGATTGCTCTGTGCCTCTCTCCTTCCCTTATTTGTCAAGTGAAGATAAAGATGTTATCTGGAACTTTGCAGGGTTGTTTAAAGATTAAATGAAATGATGTATGTGAGGCACTTCTCAAGGGGTCTGTCACATAGCACACTCAATGAATCTTAGTTATTGTTATTATTTTAATACAAACATGGCATTATTTTTATTTTGTCACTAGGTCTCATGGTGTATCTCTCCATCCTTTATGCCTTTATCAAGCCTTTATCTCTTATGGTTTGGCTACTCCCTCCCCACATCTTCCAGTGGTGGTTGGGTTGCTACTGAGGGCAGGAGAACCAGGCAATGTTCCCTGTTGCATGGCGTAGGAGGTGCAGCTGGAAGATGGGCTATGGGCCCTGCCTGTGGGCTAAACGGGTGTCTAGCGTATCCTGGTGCGTGTGCTTGGAGCTCAGTTCCACAGGCGCCCAGTGAGGCCAGGTGCACCCAGCTCGGAGATTCTGCAGGAGAATCCTCCGGTCCCAAGCTTCTCCAACCACTAAGTACATCACTTCCCACCAAGGATCCGAGGTGGTATGTTGGGATACAGGAAAAACACACAGTAAATGTGGTTGCTCTCCCAGAACACTGATGACTCTTAAAAGCCGGGGGGACAAACATAATTATTAATATTAAAACAAAGGGGCAAAAATGATGGCCTGGGGGGCAGGATGATGGTGACTTTTGAAGGTATTAACCTGGAGGATTTCATCAACACTGTATGCACACGGGGCACTGGCCTCTGTCGTGCATCAGGGGAAGGTCCAGGAAAGGCCAGTCCATGAAGCCTCTGCTGGGGCAGGCGATGAGTTCCAGAAGCGTGGCTCTCCTCCAGCCATCAGGCCAATTCCAGGTCAAGGGGGCACCAGGTGACTTTTGATGGGTTGGACCTCATCGCAGCCAGCTAAAGCCATCCTGCCTCTGGAGCAAACCTTGCTGAAGCACGTAAGCCTTGGTGGGAAGGATGGTTCTGGAGATGGGAGAGCGTGAACGTCCCACAGAGCACGCCCACAGCATTACCTTTGCCATCAGGGCCTCTGCTTTCCCAGCTGAGCAAGAGTGGGGTCATGGGTGCAGTACTGATTCTGGAAAATGCAAGAAACCCAGTTGAAGGGACAGTTCACTTCACTCGATCCCTGGTTTCCTCACGAGTGACACGGGCATGGCTATAGCAACCTCCTGGGTATGAATGTGGGCTCGAACAAGATGCTGTATATATACTTGCCCATTTAAAAATCTTGGTCTGCAGGGAGATCAGCTAGGTGGTTTGTGACTACCTAGAGGGGTGGGATAGGGAGGGTGGGAGGGAGGGAGACGCAAGAGGGCAGAGATATGGGGACATATGTATATGTATAACTGATTCACTTTGTTGTAAAGCAGAAACTAACGCACCCTAGTAAAGCAATTATACTCCAATAAAGATGTTAAAAAAAAAAATCTTGGTCTGTAAATAGTCAGGTGGGGAGCATGCATAGAAAAGAGGAGAATGAGGCTACAGAGAGTGGCCACCTAACCCCCTCCCCTGTCCTTTCCTACAGAGGAGGTTTGTCTATCCCTCACTCCCTGGAGGCCTAACCAGCCTCCCCTGTCAACCCCTGGCAGTAGGCATCCTGTGTCTGGGGTCAGGCACAGAACTCCTGCCACAGTCGGGTGTCAATTTTCCTGGCGGTCTCAACCCTGGACTTCCCACTGCGGATGGGGCAGTCCACGGCCATGGGGTTTAAAGGTCACTGTAGCAAACAAACTCATAGAAGGAGCCCCAGAAAGTGTCCAATCTGCCTTTGACCTCAGGCCCCATAACATGTTCCACAGGACGTAAAGATGCCTGGTGTCTGAGGGATTTTCCAATGCATGCAACACCCTTGACCTCCATCCTGGGCACTGGGCCTTGACCTGGGCCCAGGTTGCTGCTCCCTGGCTGGCAGAGGCGTCTTCCTCTCTCTGACGCCCTCCTCTCCTCCCCTTGTCCTGTGTCTCTTTGGCTCCTTTCCTCTCGGATCCTGACTCCAGTGCAGGTGATGGTCACCCTCTGCTCTGTTGGATTCTGGGGTGCAGGGCCTGAGAGGGAGGGACCCTCCCAAAGACCTGCACTCAGGGTAGGATACTTCACATTCAGACCTTTCCCACCCTGGAGGTGAAGCTTTGGCAAACAGATCTCCTAGACATTATTATGTAAAAGGAGGTGGTGCCTTCTTTCTGGCCTCAGGTCGTATAACAAAAAGCCCCCACTTAGCTTGACCTCCAGCTCCATTTAGATGTGTACTTTGATTCAACAAATATTTACTAAGTGCCAGGCACTATTCTAGGTGCTTGGGACACACCAGTGAAAAGACAAAGATCCTCATTGTAGTTCTCTGGTTCTCCAGTCCCGTCTGGGTGGGGTAGGTGGGCGTGGGGTGGGAGGGACAGATAATAGAAAGAATGGGTAAATTATATGGTACATTGAAGGTGGAAAAAGTCAAGCCAAGTAAAGGAGATTAGGGATGCCAGGAGGGGCGGGTGTGGGCAGGGTTGGCCTCAAGGAGAAGGTGACACTTGTGCACACACTTGAAGGGGGTGAGGGAATGAACCACACAGATGTGCTCAGGACAGGCAGCCAGGCTGGTCTGTTTGTGGGAAGGGCATCCCAAGAGCCTGTGCGCTGGAATATTTTAAGACAGCACCTGGACCTATGAGCCTTTGAAAATGATTAAAACCAGAAAAAAAAAAAAATCTATTAGCTTCAAAATAAAAACATGGCAATATTGGAATTAATAAACATTTAATTATATGCCCACCCATAATGTAACATTTTGTCAACTTCCTTAATTGCTGAGTTCCTTAATTGAGTGGTCAAACTTCTTGACGTTTAAAGATAACAGAGGGCTTCCCTGGTGGAGCAGTGGTTGCGCGTCCGCCTGCCGATGCAGGAAAACCGGGTTCGCGCCCCAGTCCGGGAGGATCCCACATGCCGCGGAGCGGCTGGGCCCGTGAGCCATGGCCGCTGAGCCTGCGCGTCCGGAGCCTGTGCTCCGCAACGGGAGAGGCCGCGGCAGGGGGAGGCCCGCGTACCACAAAAAAAAAAAAAAAAAAAAAAAAAGATAACAGAGATTAGATTTCTTTCATTTCCCAAAAAGTTCCCAAACATATATGACTGCTAAGAAATCATAGACATTATACACTAAATATTTATTACAGCTAAATAATTTCAAAAGCAAAATTATAAAAGCTCTTTCAAAATTTGTAGCAAAACAGATTAGCTTTGATGTGGAATGGGCTGAGTTTTAATGTATTTGATACGATAAGAAGCAGAGCCTCTGAAAGTAAGATTAGGACCAAGATGATCTTAAAATTGTCCTGCATCTAATGTTGGCACGATCCCACAAGAGCAGGTCACGCTTCAGGCTGGTCAGAGCCAGCTGCCCAGCCACAGGTAGCATGCACCCCCTGCATGCAGAATTGGGATCCAGTGCATTGAGTGACTGAGCTGAGGCAGTGCCGAGTTGACTTCCTTATTTTCTTGCATAAAATTTCCACTTCCGGGGCTTCCCTGGTGGCGCAGTGGTTGCGAGTCCGCCTGCCGATGCAGGGGACGCGGGTTCGTGCCCCAGGAAGATGCCACATGCCGCGGAGCGGCTGGGCCCGTGAGCCATGGCCACTGAGCCTGCGCGTCCGGAGCCTGTGCTCCGCAACGGGAGAGGCCACACCAGTGAGAGGCCCGCGGACCGCAAATAAATAAATAAAATTTCCACTTCCATGTGGAATCTCATTTTCTGACTGCCTTCCTTGTCATCTCTGAGCTGGGTTGGTACATCTCCCAATTCTGAAGATACTTAAAATGGGATGGGGGAGAAGGAAAGTATTATCGGCTCTTCCTCCGCCCTGGGCAATATACTGGAATTCACAGGATTTGCTCATTGGAGAGAATCTACCGGGCCATTTAGCAAACACCTACTGTGTGCCTGGCACTGGGCTAGGTACCCTAGTCCAAGGTGGTGTGAGACCATCTGTTCTTGAGCCACCGTGCCCCAAAGCTCACTGTGTGGGACTATGCTGAATTAGAAAGTCAGGTGCTTTAGAACAAATAGCAAGTAGTCAAGAAGAAGGAGGTGGCGGGAAGCCCCCCCCTGGAGTGCACTGAAGAGTGATCAGCAGGGCTCCCCACCTTCCCAGTCCGCCTCACCCAGGGAGCAACTCCCCTATTCAGAGAACAACTCAGCACCTGGTCCTACCTGCCTCTACACCGGTGGTTCTCAAACTGTGGTCCGGGGACCAGCAGGTTCAGCATCACCTGCCACCTATTAGAAATGCAAATTCTTGGCACTTCCCTGGTGGTCCAGTGGTTAAGACTCCGCGCTTCCACAGCAGGGGGCACAGGTTCCATCCCTGCTTGGGGAGCTAAGATCCCACAAGCCATCCAGTAGGCAGAAAAAAGAAAAGAAAAGAAAAGAAATGCAACTTCTCCAGTTTCACCCAGATGCTCTGAGTCTCCCTGGGTGGGGGTCCAGCAGTCTGCGTTAACAGCCCTCCATGTGATCCTGATACGTGCACTCTCAAGTTGGGGAGCAACTGCTCGAAGAGAGGTTGCTTGTGTGACCCGATTCTTGCTCTAAGTTTCAGGGCACAGAAGTTATCTTTGATCCTGTGGAGCCCTGAGGCAGGGGGTCTTTTCCCCTGATCTAGAAGACAGCATGATGCAGTGGGTAAGGGTGCTTGGAAGCCAGGCAGTCGTGTTCAAATCCCAGCTCCTCCTGGGCAGGGCACTCCGGCTCCCTGAGGCTGGATCTCTGATCTGTAAAGTGACATGATGCCAGTGGAAATAACCTAATTGGGTAATGGGGATAAGCCCTTAGCACTGTGCCTTCCACATGGTAAACGCTCAAGTCATCCTAACTATCAATAGACATTTAGGAAATTAAGGTTTATGCCCACTGGGTTTTCTTTATTTTTTTGCGGTACGCGGGCCTCTCACCGCTGTGGCCTCTCCCGTTGCGGAGCACACGCTCAAGTCATCCTAACTATCAATAGACATTTAGGAAATTAAGGTTTATGCCCACTGGGTTTTCTTTATTTTTTTGCGGTACGCGGGCCTCTCACCGCTGTGGCCTCTCCCGTTGTGGAGCACAGGCTCCGGACATGCAGGCTCAGCGGCCATGGCTCACAGGCCCAGCCGCTCCACGGCACGTGGGATCTTCCTGGACCGGGGCACGAACCCGTGTCCCCTGCATCGGCAGGCGGACTCTCAACCACTGCACCACCAGGGAAGCCCCCCACTGGGTTTTCTTATAAGAGCAGTCACGACTTTGGGGCCAGTCTTCATCCTGAGCCTCAGAGCAAACATGGTTATGAAGACTCTTAGGTGAGCCAGCTCCCCTGCCAGGACCTGGGCAGAGGACAGGCCCACACTCACAGTCTCTGAACCAAACCCACCTCGTTTCCCCTCTAAGCATGAGTGGTGGCTTTCTCCCTTTCTTGACAGTCCTAGACAATCAAACCCAACAAAGCCACCTCTGTCTCCTGCCCGGGAGATGGCAGCCCTGGTGCCCCTCCATTTGTTGGAGAACATTCCCTTGGCCCTTGAGCAAGCCCAGAGCAAATAGTAGACCATCTGCACTGCCTTTCTTTTCCCTTTGTCTACTGAGAAAGTCTTTGGCTATAGATTCATATACCAAAGGATAAAAAGCACTTCCAGGATTCGTACCTTAAATAAACGAGCTGTTCAGTAATCTGTACCCGGCACTCCAAGAGTGCAGACATTTATTATCCACCCTCAGTGGGGTATGTGCAGAAACTGAGAGCATTTAGAAACATGAATGGCATGTTGATGTTGTTGGACATGTAAATGCACGGCACTGAGGTTGCATCTTATGCGTCTTTGTTTTTCTAGGCACCCATTTTTCATTGTATATTCTAGAAGTGTCAGTCCCACATGGACTGAGGGAAAAAATAAAATGGGCTCCCACCGCAGGCAAGCACTGCCTCTGAAGCTCTCCGAGAGGCTCAGATCAAGAACATTTGGCATTTTGACGACTGGCTTCCAACTTCCAGAAGGAGATGGCCTTGTATCAAAAAAGGGGTTCTCAGGCTCGCTCCCCTCCCCCTGGCCTCTCGTGGCACCACAAATTTTGAAATTCTAGAATCGCTCAGGATGCCCTGTTCTGAGAATGGTGTTCAGAGGAAAACTCATAGTGATGTTAAGACCCTTTTGTGAGATCTTCCTAAACATCGAGTGACCAGGAGGAACTTTCCAGAGTCTCCTTAACATTTGACTAGAGGAGCCAGCCAAGCTTGAGAAGAGAGAACAGGCAGAGTGGTGGTGAGGACAGAAAGATGCCATCCGTGACAGTGCTACAAAACCAGGCCGTGGAGGAAGTGGGGAGAGAAAGACCCTGAAGGAGACACACTTCCCTCTCCCGCCCCGGTCTCTCCAGCCCCTCAGGGAAGAGGAAACTGCAGTGTGGCAGGAGTACCAGATCGACTCTTGCAGAGCTTTCCGCTGACCCTGGCTCAGGCCATCCTGATGGAAAATCACTTCCCGGGCTTCCTGTGCCTTTTCCACTTGGCTAGTTTCTGAGATTTTCCAGCCCACTGAGCAGTGGATTTAGATGTGCAACGAGAAGAAAATATGAGAGAGTGATGGGGCAGAGAGAGCCTGGAGGGACTCAGGGAAGCCACCCTGGGGGTGACCCGGAGCTGAGACCCAAGAAGTAGAGGCCAGCTGTGTGAGGACCCGGGGAAGAATGTTCTAGGCAGAGAACAGAAAGTGCAAGGGCTCAGAGCAGGGATTCAATGTTCAAGCAGCAGGAAGAAGCATGGGGTAGTGGGAGGTACGGGGAGGAGGTGAGGGCATAACATGAATCCACCAGGATGGTGAAGCGGGCCCCCCAGGATCGCGGCAGCCAAGGCAAGGAGTTGAGATCACATTCATCGTATTCGATAAGGGTTGCCAGATAAAATATAGGACACCCAGTTCAATTTGAATTTCAGATAAGTTTTATACTAAACAATTATTCATGTGTTATCTGGAATCCCAATTTAACTGGCATCCTGTATTTTTACTTGGGATATGTATTTCCAAGTCCTATTTGAAAGTCAGTAGAGGGGTTTAAAGCAGTGAAATGACAATCGGATCCAATTTATAGCCTAGTTGGGCTGTTGGACCTGCCATGTGGATTGTGGGCTGTGGTGGGGCAGGAGGAGAAGTGGGAATTGCAGATAGGGAGGGAGAAGAGGCTGCCTGAGCAGGCGCTTTGACCCCAGGAACTCAGGTGAGGTGAGTGTACGCTCGCAAGGAAGAGGCCTGAGGCCACCCACTTGGGGTTTGTTGACTGAATAATTAAGCAGAGGGGACCTCAATCCTTAGTCCAGCCCCTGGCTGGCAGGGCACCCTTGCCATCAGCTGCAGTGCTGCTGGGTTAACAAAACTGTCCGAGACACCTGGAACGTGAGAAGCCTTGTGACATCCAGCATGCCGCTCTGCCACCGTGGTTGATGGTTCTCCAAGTGGACGCAGAATGCATGTGGCCAAGAGGAGGAGGAATTCCCAGAGACTCATACATGAGTTCCAGGGAATAAGCCACGTTATGAAATGTTAGGTGTAGTCACACCTGGGCAGGGAGTGGAGGGGTGGCCGTGAACCAGGTGAGTGGATCTTCCAAGGAACAGGTGTCCCGGAGAGAAACTCTGATGGGTGACAGGAAGGCTAGACAGTAGCCTGAGGGTCCCAAGGCCTCATCAGAGGCACCATCGCACGCTGTCCAAATGCCAAGGGCTGGTGTTCACCACCCCTGCAGGGCTCACTTCATTATTTCTTTGAGGAAATTTCAGGGGAAATTTGTGTCTTCTGGCTCAAACCTCTTAGTGATGCCTGCTGCCCGCAAGGCCCCACGGGGGACGTTTCTCCACTGCCACCTGGACAGTGACTCAGGTCGAGGTTGAGATCAGCCAGCGGTCTTGAGCTGCAGGCTTCAGGGCGCAGGATGTGCCAGGCAGTGTCTCCTGCACTGCAGCCAGGCCGCGGTGCGTCTAGAAATGGGGCCAATGCTCCCTACTTCCTCTGGGTCCTGCCTTGTCACTGGGCCTCAGAGCAGCACAGCTGGTGCCCATGAGGCTCTCTCCAGAGCCTCTCCCCACTGGCCTGAGGCTCAAATCTGGTGACCAGGCCGGGTCAGGCAGCAGACGTACTCCAGCCACACAGCCGCTCACAGCCCGGAGGCACGTTCCCTCCCCCAAATAAGCTCGTGCAAATAGACACCTGCAGGCTGCCACCCTGCTGGCTTATCAGCCACACCCACTGACTTTGGCCTCACCTGCTCGGGCGACATTTCAGCAAATCCTTCCATTCGTGGAGGATTTTATATTTACACATCATCCTGTATTCATTTCCTGTGGCTGCTGTAATGAATTACCACAATCTCAGTGACATAAAACAACACACATCCGGGGCTTCCCTGGTGGCGCAGTGGTTGAGGGTCCGCCTACCAATGCAGGGGGCACGTTCCCTCCCCCAAATAAGCTCGTGCAAATAGACACCTGCAGGCTGCCACCCTGCTGGCTTATCAGCCACACCCACTGACGTTGGCCTCACCTGCTCGGGCGACATTTCAGCAAATCCTTCCATTCGTGGAGGATTTTATATTTACACATCATCCTGTATTCATTTCCTGTGGCTGCTGTAATGAATTACCACAATCTCAGTGACATAAAACAACACACATCCGGGGCTTCCCTGGTGGCGCAGTGGTTGAGGGCCCGCCTACCAATGCAGGGGACACGGGTTTGTGCCCCGTTCCGGGAGGCTCCCACGTGCCGCGGAGCGGCTGGGCCCGTGAGCCATGGCCGCTGAGCCTGCGCGTCCGGAGCCTGAGCTCCGCAGAGGGAGGGGCCTCGGCGGTGAGAGGCCCGCGCGGACCGCAAAAAAACAAACAAAAACAAAAAAACCACACATTTATCCACTTACAGTTATGACGGCCAGTGTCACTGGGGTAAAGTCAAGGTGTCAGCAGGGCTGGTTCTTCCTGAGGGCTCTAGGGAAGAATCTGTTTCTCGCCTCCTCTACCTTCTAGAGTCTGCTGGCATTCCCTGGCTTGTGGCCGCATCACTCCAATCTCTTGCTTCCACAGCCTCCTCACCTTCCACCTCTCCGACCTGCTGCCTCCCTCTTATATAGACCCTGATGCCTACTTTAGACCCACCTGGATAATCCAGGATAACCTCACCAGCTCAAAATCCTTAATTTAATCACACCCGCGAAGTTCATTTTGCCGTGTAAGGTAACATTCAGAGGTTCTGGGGATTAGGACATGGATATCCTTGAGCCATTACTCTGCCTACCACACACCCCCATTCATCGTATCATCTCATCTTCGCAGTGGCTCTGGGAGGATGGAAAACAGAGGCTCAGAAAGGTTAGGTGAGTTGCTGAAAGTCACACAGCTAGAAAGTTGTAGGAAAGGGGAGGTGGAATCCAGGTCTTTGTGATTCTAACTGAATTTAACAGATTACATCATCATGTAAGAGGAAAACAAGGCACTTCAACAGGAAAGAGGTCTTCGGCTGCTCCCTCTGAGATTTCAGCTCCTCAGCATGCCCGGGCAGGCCTTTGTCCCTCCTTTTTTCAGGGGTTAAGAGCTGAGTGTCTGTCTGAGCACAAAGGGAACACCTGCAGCCTGTTCTAGTTCAGGGAGTGACCCACATTTGAAGAAAGAGCTCAGCAAGCCACAGCTGGGTCTCTGGTCTTTATGGCAGTTCGAGGGTTTCTCGCACGCACGCTCACATGTGGTTTGGTAAATGATTTTCTCAATTAACCCATGAGTTAATAAGCTTCCTGTTACTTAAGGAGATGTCCCAGACCCCAGGGACCTTCAGCCTTGATTCAACAGCCAGGACAGGGGGGAAAAATGGTGACTCGTCTCTTGGGTACTGAACCGGCAGAAAAAAAAGACTCGGGGGCAATATTATTTTGTTTTAACTAAGGCATTATAGATTCAATATTTAGTTGGTGTTAGAGGGCAGACAGCAAGTATTATTCACTCCTTGGTATCTCAAGGGCGCATAAAGGAACAGTTGCACCTGCCTGCCAGGAAACATGCTCAGGTCACAGTAAGACACTGGGTGACTCATGCAGAGCTTGCTGGGGAAGCCAAGCAGTTGGCCATGCTGTTCAGTGATGCAGAGATAAAGAGAAGTTAATCACTGTGTTCGAGACTCGCTGAGCCCTTTCTGGTGTTCTGGGTGGACACAAGACAGCTCCCCTGCCGCCAGCTGCCATCCCATCCCACGCCCATGGAGCCTGGCTTCCTGCCGGTTTTGTGTGATGCTGGGCCTGATGGGTCCCTCTGCTTAAGGGAGTCCAGGAGCCTATCAGGCCCCTTTGTTCGGGTGAGAAATGAGTCAGGGGAAGATGTCTCCGGGTGGCCAAGAAACCAGGAAATCTTGTTCAGTGAAATAAACGTTGAAGCTATCTTTGCTTTATATCACATCAGCTCCGAGAATGGATTGACCTGCCTCTCAAACGTGGCTGGCAGGAAGTGACTGGGACACAGAGAAGCAGGAAAGCTCATCACTGCTGGCAGGAAGAAAAACTGTAGCATCCACTTTAGAGAGCGATTTTATGTCATCGAACTGAAGTTGCACATGCCCTTGGACCCACCAATTTCATATTAAATTATATTTAAAATATGCATATTTTAAGGGGATCACACATGCTTTTAGAATTTTTGTTTTCCCAATTATTGGTATATTCTGGAAATCTTGCCACTAGAATGCTTCAACAATAACTTCTCAATGATTGCATAGTGTACAGTATTCTAATTCCTACTGTTGGACAGCTAAGATCATGCTGATGTTTTGCACTATAAACAATGCTGCAAGGAACACCTTTGTAACTAAATCATTGGCTCTTTTGTGGATTTTGCTTTCACCAGTATAAATGCCTAAAGTGTATTTGTTCAATCAAAAGGTAGTGTTTTTCAGTATTATTGCTGGGTAATAAGCTGCCCCAAAACTTAGTGGCTTAAAAAAACAATTATTTCTCAAGGGATAGAGTGGGAGGTTGGGGTGAGCAGATGTAAGCTATTATATATGGAATGGATAAACAACAAGGTCCTACTGTATAGCACAGAGAACTATATTCAATATCCTATGATAAACCGTAATGAAAAAGGATCTGAATCACTTTGCTGTATAGCAGAAATTAACACAACATTGTAAATCAACTATACTTCAATTTTTAAAAATTGATTAAAAAATTAATTATTTCTCATGATTCTGAGGGTTGGCTGGAGAAGTCCTTTTCAGTGGAATTTCCTTCTGGGGTCATTCACATGGCTGTATTCCTCTGGAGGGGGCACTAGGCTGGAAGGTTTCAGGTGGTCTCATTCAGAGGTCTGGCAATTGGTGCTGGTAGTTGGCTGAAACCTCAGTTCTCCACGTGGCCTCTCAGCCTCCAGCAGGCTAGCCTGGGCTGCAACATGGTGTGGTCCCGGGGCTCCCAGAGGACAAGGGTGGTGGTGCAAGCCCCTTATGGTCCAGACTCCTGAACCATAAGGGGTTCATGATGTTACTTCTGCCACATTCTATTGGCCAAAGCAAGGCCCAGGGCCAGCCCAGATTCAAGAGGGTGGAGAAATGGTCTCCATCTCATGATGAGTGGAGCAGCAAGGCCAAGGGGCACAGACACAGGGATGTGGGATTCACTGGGGCCGTTCTTATAACGATATACCACAGTAGCTTACATCCTAAGCCCTTTTCTAAAGTGTTCCAAATTGTCCTCAGAAAGACAGTACCAATTTATACTGCCACCAGCCAGCGTCCTTTGGGAATATTTATTTTTTTAAAAACTGGGGCAACCACTTCTGGAAGAATGCACACAATCTGTGATAGAAGAGGAGGTTTCTGTCTCCTGAGTGGCCATAGTCATACCCCTGGGTGGTCACCTGGGGACCTGGCAGCACAGCCAACATTCATGCAGGGCAGTTGAGGGATGGTCATTCCCTTTGGGCAGAGCAGGGGCTGAGCTCCGTCTCTCCCCGTGTCTGTTTGGCCACCATCTCCACGGCAGTCACTCCTACCCAAGCCCCCTCACCTCTCCCAGATCACCACAAAAGCCTCTTAAACGTTAAGCCTCGTTCCCACCCTGCCAGCCCCCCACTCCTTTGCCATGTATCGTTCAGAATGACTTTGTCAAAACACAGATTTGGTTCGCAAGTCCCCTCACGTGATGTCCAACCCACCACGGCTCCAGCTCTTTCTGCCTGCTCCCCTGCCTCTGGCCACTTGGCCTTCTTCCTCGTCTTCCAAAGGAGTCGGCTCCCCAGCTCATGTTCTAGTCTGGACCGAATCTTCTCCTGAACCCCCAACTTTTCCTTTTTTAAAAAACAGCTTTGGGGCTTCCCTGGTGGCACAGTGGGTAAGAATCCGCCTGCCAATGCAGGGGACACGGCTTTGATCCCTGGTCTGGGAAGATCCCACATGCCACAGAGCAACTAAGCCCGTGCGCCACAACTACTGAGACTGCGCTCTAGAGCCCGTGATCCACAACTACTGAGCCCAAGTGCTGCAACTACTGAAGCCCGCATTCCTGGAGCCCGTGCTCCACAACAAGAGAAGCCACCGCAATGAGAAGCCCGCGTACCGCAACGAAGAGTAGCCCCCGCTCGCCACAACTAGAGAAAGCCCGCGTGCAGCAATGAAGACCAAACACAGGCAAAAATAAATAAAGTAAATAAATTTTAAAAAAAGAAAAAAACAGCTCTGCTGAGATATAATTCATGTATCATACAATTCACCCATTTAAGTGTCCAGTTCAATAGTTTTTTAGTATATTTACAGTTTTGCAACCATCACCATGGGTCAATTTAGAACATTTTCATCACCTCAGACAGAAACCCTGCACCCTTTAGCTGTCACCCTCCCTTTCTCCCCAGCCTCTTCCTCCCTCCAGCCCTAAGCAACCACTAATCTACTTTCTGTCTCTGCATATTTTCCTGTTCTGGACATTTCATATGAAAGGGATCATATAATATGTGGCTTTTTTGTGACTGGCTTCTTTCACTTAACATCATGTTTTCGAGGTTCATCCACCTTATGGCATGTATTGGTACTTCATTCCCTTTTACAGCTGAATAATATTCCATCGTATGGATCTACCACATTTTTTTTTATCCATTTGTCAGGTGATAGACATTTGGGTTCTTTTCACCTTTTGGCTACTATGAATAGTGAACATTTGTGCCCAAGTTTCTGTATGGACATATGTTTTCGTGTGTCTTGGGTATATACTTGGTGGAATTGCTGGATCATATGGCAACTCTACGTTTAATCATTTGAGGAACTGCCAGACTGTTTTTCAAAGTGGCTGTACCATTTCACGGCATATGAGGGTTCCGATTTCTCTACCCAAACCCATTTAAATTCCACTCATGGGAATTCCCTGGTGGTCCAGTGGTTAGGACTCTGCATGCACTTCCACTGCAGGGGGCACGGGTACAATCCCTGGTCGAGGAACTAAGATCCCACAAGCCACGTGGCACAGCAAAAAAAAAAGTCTCACTCAGACTTCAGGTCTCAGCTTAAGGGCTACTTCCGTGCAGAGAACCCTCCCTGGGCCTCGCACGCCCTCCTAGGGTCTAGGTCAGCTTCTTTGCTTTAAGCTTTCAGAGAACTGGGGTTCCTCGCTTCAGGGCACTCAAGCATTGCTTAGTGCAATGATTCCATCAACACCTGTCTCTCCCCACACTGTGGGCTCCGTGAGGGCAAAGGCTGTCTGTGTTGTTCACCTTTGAAGCCCTAACCCACGCCTGGCCCACAGCAGCCAGCTGTCCATAAGAAAGCTGTAGAATGAATGTCAGGGGCTGAAAGCGCAAAGGGCACATAACTCATTCAGAGTCACCAAGTGGAGCCATGGGAGCCTTGCGTCCTATTCCACCCTGTCCAATACGGTAGCCACCAGCCAAATGTGGCCACCAAACACCTGAAATGTGGCCAATGCCACTGAGAAATTAAGTTGTTGATTTTATTTCACTTTAAAAACTTGAAATTTAAATAACTGTCAGTGCAGGTAGGAGTGGGGTAACACTGGTACTCCTGATACAGAGCTGAGTTCTGCTTCCCTGGCATTAGAACCTTCCTTTCCCCCAACATGCTTCTCCCTGCCCCTGAGGAGGTAGCCTTCGCCCAGCAGTCCAGGCAAATGTTTGTGTTGACTGCAGGCTGAGCCTCAGGCATGGCCACTGATGCTTCCTTCTCTGGGCCTTGGGGAGAGACTAAAAGACTCAGTACTCTGGAGGGTCTCTAGAAATTGGAAGGTCCCAGTCCTGTTCCGTGGTTGGTACCTTTGCTACCCTGTTCCTTCTACTTGCACTTAAGGTGATTTATATTTAAATACATTAAGATGAAATAAACTTACAAACTCAATTTCCTAGTCACACTAGCCACATTTCAGTGCTCAGTGGCTACATGGGGCTAGTGGCCACCATATTGGACAGGGTGGATATAGGACATTTCCATCACTGCAGAAAGTTCTACTGGATAGCACTGCCCTAGAGGTTTCCCTACAGAGGGTTCTCTCCTCTCTGTCTCCCCCAGGATACTCTGTCCTCACTGCTTCTCAGCTCTCAAGGCCTCAGATCCTGTGGGCCATCCGCCTGTGTGCAAATGGGGCTGCGGCTTCCCCCACCCAGTTCCTGGGGAGCCCGTCCTTCTCCCCAGCAGCTTGGCAGACCCCAGCACATCCCCTTCTCATCTTAGGCTTACAAGAGCAAAAATGTCCTCTCTCATCTGGTACTCTAGTCTCCAGGATACCAAACCCTCTAAAGAAGAGTGAGGAAAAAAGCACCTCTTGCTCTTCCTGATGAGCTCATAGGAAAATAAGACAGTTCATTTCTTCCCCAGGTCCTACTTTCCCTGGTCATAGGCACAGCCATTCACTTCTGTTCTTCTGCTCTCCTGGAATCAGAGGACTCAATGAATGATTGCAGCTGGGAAGGTATACCAAGAGTGCCTAGCTCGACCTTTCATTTTGCATAAGGGGAAGAAGGCCCAGAAGAGAAAAAGGACTTGCCCAAGATCACAGAGCATCCATCTTGACCTAATAAATACTGAATGACTCCAAATAATGAGGAGGAACAGAGATAAATTGTATCAACCTCCTACTATGTGTTGGGTGCTTTACCAATCACACATCAACTTATTTAACACCACAGGTCTTATGGCCCACCTCAGATTAGACTCTGAGGTTCAGAGAGGTTAGGTGACTTGCCTAAAGCAACACAGCTAGTAAGGGACAGAGCTAGGACTCAAACCCTTGTCTTGCTACTTCATGACCTAAAAGAGTTGCTGGGCCATCTTTGTTGGAGGGGAGGGTCTAAGAAGGTGAGCCAGATGGTGGGTGATAGGAGAAGCAAACACAGAGAAGGTCATGGACATGGCACATAATATGTTAGGCTGACCAACACTCATGGTCACTGCTTTTGGCCTGGTGACTGTGGCCTTTTTAAATTCTAGTCTAAGAAGTTCTCACTTGTAAGGAGGGCTTGTAAGATCATCTTAAGAATTTTTGTCTCAAGACTTCTACTTCCCAGGTTCAGAGATTTTGTGATGTGAACACTGTGGATGTTTGAATGACCACAGTCTCATCTGGGATGTAAAAAAAAGTTCACTCTGAACCACTAAGCAAGGAAGACTCTGCAAGATGAGCTTTTAAGTCGCAAATTTCTGCCACTGAAATTCTGGTTCCCCCTTTTGAGGCAGACCTCGCCCCCTAGTGGAAAGGGGTGGACTCTGCATTATAGTAAATGGTCCACCCACAGGAGGGGGCCTCCTTAAAGTTCTATATTTCATAATACAGGAAATTTGGTTTTAAAAATAAAATCAGCCAGTGTGGTGAAATAGATTCACAGATTTGTTGTTGTTATTGGATTTTTTTTTCCACTGGAGAAGAAAGACAGTTGGGTATGTGGGGTACGGTAGGGAACCCTGCTATGGAATCAACATTTTCAGATCCATCTGAGTTGTTTCTGGGTGTGATCCCAGACCTCCCGCATCAGGACCTCCCCAAAGCCTGGGAGTTAAAGTGCAGGTTCCTGGGTGTCTCTTAGGCTGCAAAGTCAGCCTTCACAGCTGGGGGGCCAGGGGTCCATTTGCACCAGCAACCAGGAGATTCTGATGAAGATTCAGTCCAAGAGTCCTGGACCTGGACATGAGCCTGTTCTCAGCTGTTTCAGCTTCACCTGTACCATTTCCCAGCAACCCTTCACCTGCAAGGACACTGCTCATCCTCCACGGCCCATTTACGTGCCACCTCCTCAGTGAGACCACCCTTGCCCTGTCCCAACGCCCCCAGCGGAATCAAATGTGATTTCCCATGTGACAGCACCCTGCCCAGCACGGCCCAACATGCCCAGATGCTCCGCACACAGTTCTGTCGGGCATGTAGTAGGTGTTCAATAAATACTTGAATTAAGCACCTTAAAACTTTTCCCCTCGGGACTTCCCTGGTGGCGCAATGGTTAAGAATCTGCCTGCTGGGCTTCCCTGGTGGCACAGTGGTTAAGAATCTGCCTGCCAATGCCGGGGACACGGGTTCGAGCCGTGGTCCAGGAAGATCCCACATGCCGCGGAGCAACAGAGCCCGTGCGCCACAACTACTGAGCCCGCACGCCTAGAACCCGCGAGCCGCAACTACTGAGCCCGTGTGCCTAGAGCCCATGCTCTGCAACAAGAGAAGCCACCACAATGAGAAGCCTGCGCACCACAATGAAGAGTAGTAGCCCCTGCTCGCCACTAGAGAAAGCTCGCGCACAGCAACAAAGACCCAACGCAGCCAAATAAATAAATAAATAAATAAATAAACGTTCCCCCTCTTCTCAGTGGCCTGTGGAGGGAAATGGAAACAGGTGAGCCCTGTGGCCAGGCCCGTGGTGCCCCTGGCTCTGCCACTCTGAGGAATACTCTCTGAAGCTCAGCTGCCACTCTTTTTTAAAATTTAATTAATTAATTAATTTATTTTTGGCTGTGTTGGGTCTTCATTGCTGAGTGTGGGCTTTCTCTAGTTGTGGCGCGGGGGCTACTTTTCGTTGCGGCGCGCAGGCTTCTCATTGAGGTGGCTTCTCTTGTTGCAGAGCGCGGGCTCTAGGGTGCGCGGGCTTCAGTAGTTGTGGCTCGCAGGCTCTGGAGTGCAGGCCCAGTAGTTGTGGCGCACGGGCTTAGTTGCTCCGCGGCATGTGGGATCTTCCCGGACCAGGGCTCGAACCCGCGTCCTCTGCACTGGCCGGCGGATTCTTAACCACTGTGCCACCAGGGAAGCCCTCAGCTTCCACTCTTACTGACGTGGAAAATACACCTACATCACGGGGAGGGGGTGCAGTTGGGAGGATTCAGTGAGAGGGTGGGCGTCAAGTGTAACATCTTTAAGCCAGAACTGTCACTCCAGCTCCCTGGGCCTGATTCCCCGCTCTCACAGTGAGGAGGCAGAAATGACATCACCTCCTGTCCCTGACGCCCCGAGTCCTTCTGCCTTGGTGCCCCCATTCTCTGGCCCTTGAGGCACGGGACGCAGCCCGGCCCGTCAGGCCCTTACCCCATCCTTTCTGGGGTTGCCTTTCTCCTACATCCCTGCCTTTTGGACCCTCACAGTGTGACTGGTCACCTTTGGGAGGCATTTTTGGAATTGCTGTTCTGCGAGTTTTTCCCAATCCTGCAGAGTCCGGGAGCCTGACATGGCATATTCCAAATAGCTGAGCCAGGATGGTGGTTTCCCATAGAAAGTGGACAGTCATTCGTGTTTCAGCAGCGCTTCCAAACAGCCTCTTCTCTCTTGGACATCTACGGACTTGCTTTTCGGAAGTTTTCCATTCTTATCCTGCCCATTATCCCCTAGGACCCTGGTGAAATGCCACGGGGCTGCTCTTTCTCCAGAGCCAGTAAGTCGAGCCACACTCCGACCTCTGCCCAGGGGCTTTTTACCAAGGGGCTGTTACACGAGTCGTGGCCTCAGGGATCATAGCCCCGAGGGAGGCCGAGGGGCTGCCTTATCCCCTTTTTATAGACAAGGAAGCACAGTCCACAGAGGGGAAATGACAAGTGACTTTTCCGACTTAGCACCATTAGTTTGGAGGCAAGGCAAATTCATCATCGCCTTCTTCTCTCAAGGCTGTGCTTCTCTGTTAAAGAAATCATCTAACTGGAGAGAGAAAAAAAATCAGGTTCTACAGAAAAACACATTGCATAATCCCATTTTGAACGGGAAGAAAACTCCAAGTGCATCTAAAGGTAATTCGGGAAGGTCACCTGCCAAACTTCTGAATGATGGGAGTCCCACTGGATTTTATGCTCTTCTTTGAATTTTCTCATTTTTCTTCAACAAGCTTGTTATTGTATAGAAGTAACATTTCGTGTTATAAAAGGGGAAACGATCCTGCTTATCTGAAAACAAACTACTGCTCCCTATGAAGACGTGGATGAACCTCTTAAACATGATGTTGAACCGAAGGATGCAGGCATGGAAGAGAGCAGGCTGCACGATTCTCTTCATTAAATATTCAAACTAAATGGCCATTGTAACGAATGTGATAGTCAGATAGCGTTTACCTTCGAGGAACAGTGACTGGGAGGGAGTACAAGGAGGGAGGGGGGCATCTGGGGTGGGTGGTCATGCACTTCCTGGTTTTGATCTGGCTGCTGGAATATGGGTGTGTTCATCTGTGGTAATTCATCAACCTACGTCATAGATTTTTGGCATTGATTTTGATTTTTTAAGATAGTCCGCTAAAATACTATTAATCTGAATGACGGTGTATTTTGACACAAGGAGAGTGTCTTACTTGCCTTGCCCTGTCCCGGCCCTGCAGGGGTGGGAGGAATAATTGAGGCTGTGTTTTCCAACAGCCTATGCACTGGGTCACACCTGCCAACCCCTCAGAACCCTTTATATCAGGGACTTGTCTGGAAAGCCTAAAATAATCCAGGGATTTCAAACAGAATAAATATAATACAGAGAACAGATCACACAGATGAAGGAAGACCTGAGAAGGCAAACAGGAGAATGAGGCAACCCAGAGACCGGCAGGAGGTCTTCACCACCCTGGAGCTGCAGGGGTACACAGATGAGGAGGTGTCACCAGAAGGGAAGCAGAAGCAGGGCCATTTGATGGATCTGGAACCACGACAGGAGGCTGCCAGGCAGGAGCTGGGACAGCAGAGCAGAGCTGGAGCCATAGGGGAGACACAGCCACTGCTGGAAAATGCCCTCTGCAGCCGAGAGGGTGAGCAGTCCCCTGGCTTCTCTCAGTCTCTTATTCTCCAAGCTCCCATCACCACTTCCTGTTGGCTGGGCCTGGCCAGATGCAAGCTAGGGAACAGAACTTGCAGGATGGGGGCTGGGACAGACCCAACTCCCAGTTCGTTTGTCCAATTCTTCCACTGGGTCCCATTCTCACCTTCCCACCACTTTAGTGACCTCTCTGCCAGGTCACTCTGCCCAGGGCATCAGTCCTCTGCTGGGAAGGAGGCTCCCTTAGCCCATGTCTGATTCTAAGGTGATCATGAGACTAAATTTACCCACCTTGTTGTCTATACAGCATGAGCTGATGCTCCATCACTTTCCCAAAGACACCGGTTAACAGGCTGTGGTGGACACACCCTAAATCATCACACACCTTGTACAATCCTCTCCCCTTGAGTGTGGGTAGAACGTATGACTTACTTCTAGCCCCGAGAACATGGCCAAGGTGATGATATGTCACCCCCAAGACTACCTTGCGTTAGGCACGGCTCTGTCTTAGCAGACGACAGTGAGAGAGACTCTCCTGCTGGCCTTGAAGGACAAACAGCCATGCTCTGAAATGTCTGTAGAGAACACCACGTGGCAGGGAACTACAGGGGCCTGTAGAACCTGGGTGGTCTTCTCTCAACAGCCAGTAAGCAGTCAGGCCCTCAGTCATACAGCTGCAAGGAAATGAATCTGCCAGCAACCTCCTGAGCTTGGACGTGGGTTCTCCCCACTTGTGTCTTCAGATGAGAACACAGCCAGCTGCCACCGGACTGTAGACTTGACCCTGGGCAGGGGACCCAGCAAGGCTGCTTGGACTCCTGACCCACAACAACTGTGAAATAATAAGTATGTGTTGTTTAAGCCACTAAACTTTTGGTACTCTGCTACACTGCAATAGAAAACTAATCCACACAGTGGGAAAAAAGACTCTCTTGCCTTGCTTTTTCCAAAACCTAAAGTTCCATTTAAAAAGGTGGGACAGTAAATACGTCACGCCACACACTTTATAACTGTTTACTTCCCTTCCTACCTCTTGTTCTGGCTGAGCCAAAACTGCCAGGGACAGTGGCAAGGTGTGTTGTTCTGTGTAGCGAGCAGAGATGTATCACAAAAAGGGGAACCTTGGTGCTTCCAGCTGGAGTATGTTGTTACTGCTGATGCCCCCATAGGAGTGCTTCTGAGAGCGCATCAAGTTAGGGCTGGACTCAGGGAGCTTTGGGGTCAATGATGGCAATGGACTCATGGCTCTGATGCTTTCCATCCTCAAACGATATAAATGGGAGTGCTATGGCCTGCATGTATCCCCCCAGAATTCATATGTTGAATTCTAACCCCCAAAGGTAATGTCATTAGGAGGTGGGGCCTTTGGGAGGTGATTAGGTCATGAGGGAAAGGCAGGGCTTTCATAAAATGGATTAGTACCCTTATTAAAAGAGGCCCCAGAGCGCTCCCTGCCCCCTCCACCATGTGAGGACACAGCGAGAAGAAGCTGTCTATGAACCAGAAAGCAGGCTCTCATCAGACACCACGTGGAATCTGCTGGCATCTCGATCTTGGACTTCCAGCCTCCAGAACTGTAAGTGACAAATTTCTGTTGTTTATAAGCCCCCCAATCTGTGGTGTTTTGTTATAGCAGCCCAACAGACCAAGACAGTGGGCCAAAGTTCTGAGACCATTACTAATTCGGAGGGTCAGCTGAATACTTGAGCAGTCCCTTTCATGTCGTTTTATTTCCTTTTACATGGACCAGTGGAAGAAAAAAAATCCCATAGATTCTTCTGAAAACTGTTAAGATAATGAGAAGACGAATGAAAAACTTGCATAGATTGGGATGCCCACGGTTTGGATTTTCAAGGCCTAAAAGATGAAACAAAACAAAGCAAACGGGACTTTCAGGATAAAGGCAATCATCCTCTAGAAGGGAAAAGAGGAAGGCCTAGCAATTGTATAAGATACTGGTTCTCAACTCTGGATGTACATTAAGAATCATGTAGGGAAGGTTTTTAAAATAAACCTTAAAAAAATTAAGTATAACTTAAATACAATAAAGTGCCCCAATCTCAAGGATACAGCTTGATGGATTTTCACAAGTAAGCACTCCTGTGTGACCACCACCCTGATCATGATAGAGAACATTTCGGGTACCTCTGAAATCTCCTTCCTATCCCCTCCTGGTCAATATCCCAGCCTCCCCCACTCCCACCTCCACAAGGAAATTGCTATTCTGATTTCTAACATCATAGAGAATAACTAGAGGAGCTTTAAAAAATACTGATGTCTGGGTCCCACCACAGAATATCTGGTCTTATCTGGGTGGCTCTCAGGCCTGGGGAGTTTGCAAGGGACCAGGTGATTCTGATGTGCAGCCAGGACTGAGAATTACTCACTGGTTTAAGGTCAAGTCCCATTTCCTGCAGGGCAGCGAGGGCTTAAATTGACAGACCAAAGAGCTCCTCCCAGCACTGCAGACAGGCTCTCTAGCAATTTCTGGATTACAGCCATCAGGAGCCAAGCCAGGTACTGAATCCACCGGGATGCTGTGGTGGCCCACTGAGGCAGATGACCTCAGTTCTCCTTGGACGAGCCAGGGGCAGGTGGGCTGGGCCATGGATTTTGGTGGAAGGTGATGTCCCGGCAAGAAAGGAGGTGTTGGCAGCAAACACGCTCCACCAGACATTCCACCTCCCCCTAAAAGTCCCCTTCGATATTTATAAAATGATGCTGGTGTGACCCAAATCAGGCAGTTTGGTTTGGCTTATCGTTTTCAGTATGCCCAGATTTCATCCTACAAGGTTTTTCTTTAGCATTATTTGGAGCTGTGAAAATCCTTAAGAAACTGAGCAAATATCCCCCCGTAGATCGCTGGAGCTATAAAGTCAGTGATCCCCAAAAAAGTGTGGAGAAGAGAACGAGCGAAAGAGCAACCAAAGAGAAAAGAAAAGATAAGCACGCGGGGCTTCCCTGGTGGCGCAGAGGTTGCGAGTCCGCCTGCCGATACATGGGACGCGGGTTCGTGCCCCGGTCTGGGAGGATCCCACATGCCGCGGAGCGGCTGGGCCCGTGAGCCATGGCCGCTGAGCCTGCGCGTCCGGAGCCTGTGCTCCGCAACGGGAG